>NC_057802.1:402430454-402730454 GCF_018294505.1 Triticum aestivum | reverse complement strand
CAGCTCGTCGGCCCCTGAAGCCGAAGCCACCAGCGCCGCGCCGGCCGAGTGGGTACACAGGGGGGGCACGAGCGCCTTGATCAAGGCGGCACAAGACATCCAAGCCGACTCAGGGCCGAAGCGGCCGCCCTTTCCGAGTGCATGAAGGCATTCGTGAAGACGCGGGCCACCGTTCGGGTACGTAACTTGCTTCTTGCTTTTGATTCCTGTAATCTTCGGTGGGGGCGCGCCAGCGCACCCACTGGGTGTAGTCCCCGAGTTCTGGGCTGGCTGCTGAGCAGGCGGACTGGAACTTCATAGTGGGTTCTGAGTTCTGGCTCATTTCTTTTTTCGTTGCTTTGTTGCAGGACTATCACAACATCCGCGCGGCCACTTTCAACGCCAATATCCAGGAGCTGGACCGAAGGATCGCCGACTTGGTAGAGAGCCGGAGTAAGCACTCCATCCTCTTTTCTCCGAGGGGCGCGTCAGCGCACCCACGGGGTGTAGTCCCCGAGATGCGAGCCGACTGCTCAGCAGTCGGGTCGGATCTTCCGGTAATTACTTTTCTTCTTTCTTGATTTGTTGATATCTTTCCTTTCTTGCTATTGCAGAGACCAACGCCGTCTTGCAGCAGCAAAAGCTGGGCGAAGCCAACACCACACTGCGTGCCAAGGAGGACGAGTGCAACAAGGTGGCCCAGGAGCACGACCGCCTGGCCAAGGAACTGAAGGACCAGGCGGAGCTTCACAAGACGACCCTGAAGTAGGCAGCAGACAACGAAGCCAGGCTCCTAGCTGAGTTTGAGACCGAGCACTCTGGCTGGGCTGAGACGAAGGCGGCGCTGGCTGCCGGCTATGGCGAGATTGAAGACATAGTCGACGGTGAGCTTCCTTCTCTTCTTTCAACTGCCGGCTGTCGAGCAAGCCGGCTTCTAGCTTCTGACTTCTGACTTATTGCTTTGCTTGCGCAGACTTCTTCCCTGGCAACTCCTGTCGGATCACGGGTTCCGGCAAAACCCTCAAGGTTCGAACACTGGGGTGCGCACGGAGATTTCCTCCCTACCGATCTACGCCCTAGCTTGCTAAGATCTCGCGGACGAACTCGCAACACAAAGACACAAGATTTATACTGGTTCGGGCCACCGTTGTGGTGTAATACCCTACTCCAGTGTGGTGGTGGTGGATTGCCTCTTCGGCTGATGATGAACAGTACAAGGGGAAGAACAGCCTCGTGAGGTCGAGGTGTTCTTGTGCTCTGCGGACTTGTGGGTGTGTGGATCCATTCCAAGATGAGATGCCTCTACTATGGTGGCTAGTTCTACTTATATAGGCCCTGGTCCTCTCCCCAAATATTGAGCGGGAAGGGATCCAACAACGGCGGCCAATTTGAAAGGGGACAACTAGTACAGCTTATCCTGACAAAAGCGGTCTTCGCCTGCAAAAGGCTCTGGTGATGACGCCCTCTTGGGCTCCATGGTGACCTCCGTCCTGCCGTCCCGCTGGTCTTGGTCTCGTTGCACTGATATGGAAACCTTTGCTTGATGCCTCAGTACTCCGCGCCTGCGCTTCCTTCCTTAGCACCAAAGAGGAAACAAGGACACTGCGCGTGCTGGCGCCCGCCTGGCGCCCGCCTGATCTTGATCGTCATGGCTCACGTCACGAGAGCCTCGCGAGGTTTGCCCCGCCTTGATTTCTCCGCTCCTCGCAAGGCAGCCAGGTGAGGCCGCTCCTAAGGAGGTCTTGCATCGTCCGCCTCACGAGGCTTGGCCCCTCGCGAGGGTCTTGAATGTCTTGTTGGTGAAGATGGGCCGTACAGGCCTGCAGCATAGCCACGCCGTGGGCCGCAGGCAGGCAAGTCTGGGGACCCCCGTTCCCAGAACACCGACAGTAGCCCCCGGGCCCAAGGTGCGCTCGGGCTTGGCTTCGCGGCGAAGCCAAAGGCCAAGCGCGGAGCACCGCGGGCCCCAAAAGCCCGCGGTCTTGGTCGACGCGTGGCGGTTGATTGGACGTGGGCGTCGCCACTTCCCCACACTGCCTTAGAATCCGCCCGGCTATGCGCCCCCCGCAACTACACAGTTATCCCTCCATCGCCCATGCCTTGCTTTCCCAATCTCTCTGCTTCCATGAGACTCTACTTCTCCTCTCCAATCTATCTTGCCCCCTGCCCGCTTCGTCGCCATGGCACCAAAACAAGCAGACAAGGGGAAGAAGCCCCTGTCTTCGCCAAGTGCGCCTCCGGCCGTCGAGCCTGTAGTCGGCCAATCCTTGGTGCTTGTCGGATGTGGGGTTCCGACAAACCCTTAAGGTTCGAACACTGGGGTGCGCGCGAAGTCTTTCCCTCCTACCGATCTACGTTCTACCTCGCTAAGATCTCGCGGACGAACTCGACGAACTCGCAACACAGAAAGACACGAGGTTTATACTGATTCAGGCCACCATTGTGGTGTAATACCCTACTCCAGTGTGGTGGTGGTGGATTGCCTCTTGGGCTGATGATGAACAGTACAAGGGAAGAACAACCTCCTGAGGTTGAGGTGTTCTTGTGGGTAGGCTCTCGATCGGGCTGGATCAAGCTAAGATCCGATGCCGCTACTATGGTGGCTAGCTCTACTTATATAGGCCCTGGTCCTCTTCCCAAATATCGAGCGGGGAGGGAGCCAACAACGGCGGGCAAATTTGAAGGGGGACAGCTAGTACAAGCTATCCTGACAAAAGCGGTCTTCGCCTGCGAAAAGCTCTGGTGGTGACACCGTCTTGGGCTCCACGATGACCTCCGTCTTGCCGTCCTTCTGGTCTTGGTCTCGTTGCACCAATATAGCAACCTTTGCCTTATGCCTCGGTACTCTTCGCCTGCGCTGGCCTCCTTAGCACCAAAGAGGAAACAAGGACGCTGCGCGCGCTGGCGCCCGCCTGGCGCCGTTCGTCATGGCTCACATCACGAGAGCCTCGTGAGGTTTGCCCCGCCTTGATATCTCCACTCCTCGTGAGCCTGCCTGGCTAGGCCACTCCAGAGGAGGTCTTGCATCGTCCGCCTCATGAGGCTTGGACCCTCGCGAGGGCCTTGGATGCCTTGTTGATGAAGATGGGCCGTACGGCCTGCTAGCTTAGCCATGCTGTGGGCCGCAGGCAGGCAAGTCTGGGGACCCCCATTCCTAGAACACCGACAATAGCCCCCGGGACCAAGGTGTGCTCGGGCTTGGCTTCGCGACGAAGCCAAGGGTCAAGTTCGGAGCACCGCGGGGCCCAAAAGCCTGCCGCCTCGGTTGACGCGTGGCGGTTGATTGGACGTGGGTGTCTCCGCTTCCCCATGCTGCCTTTGAATCCACCTAGCTATGCGGCCCCCAGTGGACTACACAGTTATTTCCCGTCGCCTGCGCCTTGCTCTTCCAATCTCTCTGCTTCCTCGGGGCCCTGCTTCGCCCTTCCAATCTGAACTTGCGCTCCGACTGCCCCATAGCCATGGCGCCGAAACAAGCTGAAAAGGGAAAGAAACCTCTGTCTCTGCCAACTGCACCTCCGTCCTTCGCTCCTGCGCTCGGCCGGTCTCAGGTGCTCAACAACGAGGCCATGGACAAGGTGCGGCCGATGCTTGCTTCCAGCTTCAACGAGTGGGGGAGACGATGGCTTGGCCTGCGTCTCGCACTCGCACGGCTCTGGCGGCCACCGAAGTCCCAATCTTCATAGATGCCCTCTGGGCTGGCCTGATTCCTCCCTTCTCTGGCTTCTTCAATGCGGTGCTTGAGCATTATCAGATCCACATGCTGCATCTTGACCCCCAATCGGTGACTCTTCTTGTTGTCTTCGCCTTCGTGTGTGAAGCCATGGTGGGCATCGCTCCTTCAGTGGCCCTCCTCCATCACTTCTTCTCATTGCATCTGGCCGACCCTCTACAATGCTCGGGGTGCGTGAGCTTCCAGGCCGTGGCTGCGACCGCTGGCGCGGGGATTGACTTCGAGCTCCCTTCATCCACGAGCGAGTTTCGTATGCGATGGGTGTTCGTCGATGCTGACGTGCTCAGCCCCCTGCTTCATGCTCCGGCGGGGCCTGTTGTTCCAAACTCTGGTTGGGGCCATCAGAAGCTCACGAGCCCCCGCCTTGCTTCTGTCTGGGCCAGGCTGAGGATGTTGAAGGACCGTGGTGTGACTGCGCCTATGGTGGTGAAGGAGTTCGTCAAGCGCCGAGTCGCTCTGCTTCAGCGCCATTCCCGCCCGATGTGGGCCTTGCTCAGCAGTCAGGACCACATGAGGTTTCAGGAGGAAGGGCTTCCTCTTAAGACGCGGGAGACGGTGCTCATGGTTCTGACGGGTATCCCTCTGCCGGACGACATGCCCAGGAAGAGCTGCCTGCTGTACCGTTGCGAGAACAAGGATGAGTTTGCCGCGAGCATGCCCTCCTTTGATGAGTGGGGCCTGCGCCCGGTCGGCCTGGTGGGGCCCCGCGGGAACCCCGTTGTCTTGGTCCCCTTCCTTGCCACCGGTGCTGAGCTCGCCCCAGGTGGGGGTGAAGGAGGGCGAGCTCCGGTGGAGGCCGGCGGCCCTAGCGCTGGAGAGCACATGCCGGATGGCGATCCTGGGGCGTCGTCTTCTGGGGCCTGCGTCCCCCTCCCGAGGCGCTGATTATTGAGGAGGTGCAGCATGCGGCTCCCGAGGCTAAGGCTCCAGGAGCCTCGGGAGGTTGTGGTGAGACGGTGCCCGGCTGTTCACCGCGACCGGGCACCCCTGAAGATATCCTTCCAGGATCTTCTTTTGCCCCGCTACGCACCGGCCATCACGTCCAGCGTTTCAGTCGTCTTTCTGTGGACTTCGGGGAGCTCCGCAAGAGGAAAGGATCTCCTAGCAGCAACAATATCTTCGGGCCGTTGAAGCGAAGGAAGTATATCGCCGTTGACGTGTAAGTGTCGCACTGCCATGGCTATTTGCGCGCTGTCTTCATCTCCCGACGCCAGTTTTTCAGGGATCCTTCCATCGAGGCTGCTGCATCTCTTGAGAAACGGCCTCCTCCTTCCTCAACTCTTCCGGCAGCCTCGAGCGCTCTGAGTCCGCTTGTTGCCCCTGGAGCAGGGTTGGTTGAAGGGGCACTCCTGCCTTCTTGGCGTGCCGAACATGCGGCCTTGTTGCTCCTCCCCCCCCGGTTTGGCGTGGATCTTGGCAGGCGTGCCCAAGACTCCTCCGCTGGTCATGGACGGCAATTTGTTGGCTTCGATCTTTGGCTCCTCTCCAAGCAGCGGGCCCCGGTCAGCTTGGGCTCCGTGCGAGGACTGGTTGACGTCAGGCTCGGCGTCAGCCCCAGCCCCATGCCTGGAGGGGGCGCACCACTCGGCGCCACGCCCGCAGCCCCCGAGGCGGAGGACGAGGTGGCCCGAGCGTTTGAGCTCGAGCGCGGGCGGAGCGTGGTTCGTCACGAGCTCTTCCAGGAGGCGATGGGCGCAATGTGCCGACTTGGTGAAGAGCTCGCGAGTGTCGATTCGCGCCTTGAGGCTAAAGGTCTCCGGCTGGCGGAGGAGCGGTGCAAGCTGAAGGTGGCCATCAACCTCGGCCGCTATCAGCGTGACCTTGAGAACGTGAAGGCTGAGGCGTCTCTCAAGGTTTCCCATGAAGCCCGATCACGAGCTTTGGACGAGGCTCGCGAGGCTGACCGCCGCCGCGAGGCTGCGGAGAAGCGCGCGTGGGAGCTCCAGGCCTGGAGCGCGTCTCTTGAGCAGCAGGTGGAGGCACGCAGGGCCGCTCTTGCGTCGCTGAGGGGGACGCCCGCGGAGGAAGAGGAGGTCCGGAAGCGTGAGGAGGCATGACCCTGGAGGCCGTGGAGCGCAGCCTCGAGCTCGAGCAACTGGAGATGAGGGAGCGTCAAGTTGCCCAAGCAGAAGATGCCGTCGGGGCTCGCGAGGCCAGAGTCGAGGAGGAGGTTGATCGCCGGGTGGCCGAGGTTCGCGCAGATCTGGAGGGTAGGTACGAACTGAAGCTGAAGCTCGCAGGCGTGGAGGATGAGGGCAGGGCCACTGCCCTCAGGTCCAGGTTGGACGAGGCTGAGAGGCGTGCGGAAGCCACAGCCGCCGCCCTGGTTACGGCGTAGGCGGACTTGGCCTCTGCCCACGCCGAGCTGTGTTCCCTCCGGAGGCGGGTTGATGACGCTGAGGCCGTCGTGAGGCAAAACACGAAGGAAGTGCTCCAGCGACGAACGCTGGAGCGCGAGCATGCCCCTATGCTTCAGGACCTCCGGAACAGGGCCAATATCGCCCTGGGCCATATTTGCGACGTGGAGGCGCCGACCCCTCACTCGAATGATTATGCCAGCCACCTGACCTTCTTCACCGAGGTGGTGTCGCGCCTGGAGGCTCAATCTGCTAGGGCTCGCCAGCTTGTGGAGGAAAGGAGGCATGGCCTGCTTCAACACGCTTTCTCCCGTGTCTTCGGCCACCTTCTGAATGCCGACCCCAACTTTGATTTCGACGCCGCCATCGCCCCCGTTCCAACGGTCATCCGGGATGACCTGGCGCGTTGGTTTTAAGACAACGTGGATGCGCTAGTCAGGGCCTTCACTTCGGAAGATGACGGGGTGATGGTCGCCGCGGACGAAGGCGACGTGGTTGACGACGGCGTCGGGGGCGTCGCCGGCGGTGGCGATGTTTCTGATGAGGACGATGATGACGCGAGTGACGCATCCGCGGGTGACGCGGCGAGCGACATTTCCGGCTGATCTCATGTTCTCCTGTCGTTTCATCTTGTACACGAAGCTCGGGCATGGCCCTTGGAAAACTTGTAAGAGCATTTTGGGAGGGGGAGCCCCTCATGTAAGAAAATTGCAGTTTTTACTTCCATGTGCGATGTGAGTTTGTATCCTCGTGAACTCGTCAATCCGAATGCGAGTTCTTTGTCGTGATTTACCTTTGCCAGCGCGAGCTTTGAGTTGGGTCGCGATGCGTTGAGTTCCTGAGAACGCTGCGGAGCTCGTCACCCCGTCAGAGGGGGTCCCACAAGAGGTGAGCACCGGTTGTAGTGCGTGTGTGCACTTGGCGTGTGCGCTTCGCGCTGTCCCGCTCGCGAGGAGCTCGTGAGGGGAAGGCGACGGACATGAGTCCGAGGAAAAACGAGATCCAGAAGGCAAGAAATTGCTCGAACGAGAACAGGCTCCCCCCACGCACATCGATAATAACTCAGCTTCAACTCAAATCCAGATCCAGAAAGCAAGGCTACAAAGAGAGAGAGATCCAAAGCAAAAGGCCACATCCGGCACCTAGTCTAGTCTTCTGGTCTTCAAGTCTTCTCACCAGCGCGGAGCTAAGTGCTGGCACTAGGCATGGGAGGGAGCCCTAGGGCCTGAGGCCGGCACCCCTGAGACTCCAGGGCGTGTACAACCCCAACTCATTATTACGTGAGAGTGTCACGGGCGGCGAGCTTCACAGGCACTGGGCCTTCTTCACAGGTACCGGCCTTGCTTCATATCGCCAGACGAGGGCCCCGCCTTGCGCCACCCATGACCTCCTTTGAGCCGACCGGTCACCGGGACGACACAAAGGAGGGAAAGAGGACGCCAACGGTGCCCCCGGCGACCACAAGTCCTCTGCCGGGGGAAGGGTTGTCGAGGCCTCCCCGGCAGAGGGCCTACCTCCGGGTGCTGCCAGGCGCCGCGCGCCGCGGGGAGGGGCCTTGCTCCTGGCTCCCTCCCAGCGGCCCCCAGCGTGTCTCCCTTGTGGGAACGGGTGCTGCCGTGCCAGGGTCGTCGATCGACGCTGCAACCTGAGTCATCTGCAGCCCATGGTTAGCATAAGCCTGTTCCTCAGAGATTAGCGGTACCCTGTAGTTGTCGTTGCCGTCGCGACCGTCGTGGTTCTCCGTTGGTTCCTGGAAGGCTTCGGCTCCTAGCGCCCCTCTCCCCAATCTTCTCCAATGAATGAGCCAGGGTCGTCCTCCGGTGCGTAACCTTGGTCCATCATGCGGGGCATGTAGGCTTCCGGGGCCGTCACCCCGAACACCTCGCCGTTGTGCCCCACGCTCCATGTTGCTCGACCCAGGGTGGTGTCCTGGGGATGACAACACGGCATCTGGCTGGGACCATGGAGGGCGGCGCTTGCGCCCGTGCTTGTCGCGGGCGGCATGGGGGAGTCGGAGCCCCCTACGCCGCTGGCCGTGCTGATGTTGATGAAGCCCCCGGGCGTAGTTGGTGGCGCGCAGATGTGGTGAGGTTCACCGCGCGGCCCTGCAGTGGCCTGAGGAGGAAGTCGATAGCACAAAGGTGGTGCTCCCGACGCCGCTGTATCCAGCAGCTCAGCAACACGCTCAAGCAGTGTATCCCGGCCGCTTTCCATCAGCCTGCACCGCAGCAGCTCCCTTGCCAGGGTGAGCGCTACCCGCATGTTTGCTTGCTCCCGCCGTGAGTGCGGCGCCGTTGCCGCGGCATGGCTCGCTGCTCTTGCGGCAGCCCGTACTTGCCGCGTGTGAGGGTGGACGACGCCTGGCCGCGCTGCCCACGTCCGGAGAGGTTTGGCGGTGCTCGCGCCGCCTGGAGCGCAGGGTCAAGATCTTCATGGGCAGGCGGCGCTGCCCGGGCCGGCCAGGCTGCCCAGCGATCGGAGCCGGCCCTTGAGTCACCGGACATCATGACTGTGGAGCGTCGGCGAGCTGGTTGGTGGAGAAGAAGCTCCGGCGCACCCCTACCTGGCGCGCCAAATGTCGGATGTGGGGTTCCGGCAAACCCTTAAGGTTCGAACACTGGGGTGCGCGCAAAGTCTTTCCCTCCTACCGATCTACGCCCTAGCTCGCTAAGATCTCGCGGACGAACTCGACGAACTCGCAACACAGAAAGACACGAGGTTTATACTGGTTCGGGCCACCGTTGTGGTGTAATACCCTACTCCAGTGTGGTGGTGGTGGATTGCCTCTTGGGCTGATGATGAACAGTACAAGGGAAGAACAACCTCCTGAGGTTGAGGTGTTCTTGTGGGTAGGCTCTCGATCGGGCTGGATCAAGCTAAGATCTGATGCCGCTACTATGGTGGCTAGCTCTACTTATATAGGCCCTGGTCCACTTCCCAAATATCGAGCGGGAAGGGAGCCAAGAACGGTGAGCAAATTTGAAGGGGGACAACTAGTACAAGCTATCCTGACAAAAGCGGTCTTCGCCTGCGAAAAGCTCTGGTGGTGACGCCGTCTTGGGCTCCACGATGACCTCCGTCTTGTCGTCCTTCTGATCTTGGTCTCGTTGCACCAATATAGCAACCTTTGCCTGATGCCTCGGTACTCTTCGCCTGCGCTGGCCACCTTAGCACCAAAGAAGAAACAAGGATGCTGCGCGCGCTGGCGCCCGCCTGGCGCCGTTCGTCATGGCTCACGTCACGAGAGCCTCGTGAGGTTTGCCCCGCCTTGATATCTCCGCTCCTCGTGAGCCTGCCTGGCTAGGCCACTCCAGAGGAGTCTTGCGTCGTCCGCCTCATGAGGCTTGGACCCTCACGAGGGCCTTGGATGCCTTGTTGATGAAGATGGGCCGTACGGCCTGCTAGCTTAGCCACACTGTGGGCCGCAGGCAGGCAAGTCTGGGGACCCCCGTTCCGAGAACGCCGACAGTGCTCAACGACGAGGCCATGGGCAAGGTGCGTCCAATGCTCACTTCCAGCTTCAACGAGTGGGGGGAGACGGTGGCTTGGCCTGCGTCCCGTGCTCGCGTTGTCCGGGCAGCCACCGAGATCCCAATCTTCGTCGACGCCCTTTGGGCTGGCTTGATTCCTCCTTTCTCCGCCTTCTTCAATGCGGTGCTTGAGCATTATCAGATCCACATGCTGCATCTCGATACTCAATTAGTGACTCTCCTTGCCGTCTTCGCCTTTGTGTGTGAAGCCATGGTGGGCATTGCTCCTTCTGTGGCCCTCTTCCGCCATTTCTTCTCATTGCATGTGATTGACCCTCGGTAAAGCTCGGGGTGCGTGAGCTTCCAGGCCGTGGCTGCGAGTGCAGGCGCGGGGATCGACTTCGAGCTTCCTCCATCCACGAGTGAGTTTCGGACACGGTGGGTGTTTGTCGATGCCGGCGTGCACAGCCCTCTTCTCCATGCCCCGTCGGTGCCGGCCGTCTCCCACGCCGGCTGGGGCGACGAGAAGCTCGCGAGTCCCTGTCTGCTCCCCGTCTAGCTCGGGCTGAGGAGGCTGAAGGATCGCGGCGTGACCGCGCCTATGGTAGTGAAGGAGTTCATCAAGCACCGGGTTGCTCCGCTTCAGCGCCATTCACGCCCGATGTGGACCTTGCTCACCAGTCAGGACCAAATGAGGTTTCAGGAGCCCGGGCTCCCCCTGGGAACGCAGCGAACGGTGCTCAAGGTCCTGACAGGTGTCCCTTCGCCGGATGACTTGCCCGAAAAGAACTGTCTGCTGTACCGATGTAAGAACAAGGCTGAATTTGCAGAGAGCATGCCTCCGGTTGACGAGTGGGTTCTGCATCCGGACGGCCTGGTGGGGTCCCGCGAGAACCCAGTCAACGTGGTTCCCTTCTTCGTTGCCAGCGACGAGCCCATCCTGAATGTGCGTGCAGGGGGACGAGCGTCGCGAGAGGCTGGCGCCACGAGCGCTAATGTGCTGACGCCTCCCGGGGCTCCTGGGGCGTCGTCCTCAAGAACCCGTGATCCTTAGGCGCTGGTCACGGAGACGATGCAGCACGCAGCTCCCGAGGCCGTAACTCCGGATGCCTCGGGGGGTTGCGGTGAGACGGCGCCCGACTGTTCTCCGCAGCCAAGCGTCCCTGAAGTCGTTCTCCCGAGCACTTCTCCGGCTGCGCCCCGCACTGGGCGCCACGTTCAGCGCTTTGGTCGGCTTTGTGTGGACTTTGAGGGACTCCACAAGAGGAAAGGATCTCCGGGCGGCAGCGGTATCTTTGGGACGTTGAAGCAACGAAAGTACATCGCCGTCGATGAGTGAGTACTGCACATTGTGATCTCGTGATTGCTACTTTCCCTCCTGACGCTGGCTCTTCAGGTCCCCTTCTGCGAAGGCCGTTGAGTCTCCCGAGGAGAAATCCCCGCCTTCTTCGGCACCCCGTTGGCCTTGAGCATACCAAGCCTACATGTCGCGCCTGGAGCTGGGCCGGCCGAGGGGGTGTGGTCGCCTTCACGGCGCCTTGAATCCGCGGATTCGTCGCCCTTCCTCCACGGTCTGGCTTGGAGCTTGGCGGGCGTTCCCCGGACTCCTCCTCCGGTCATGAACAGCGGCTGGTTGGCCTCGGCCTTCAGCTCCTCCTCAAGCAGCGGCTGGTTGGCCGGCACCTGGAGCGGCACCAGCCCCCAGCCCCCTGCTGAGAGGGGGTGCGCCGCTTCCCGCCCCGCCTGCAGCCCCGTGGCGGAGGACGAGGTGGGGCGTGCATTGGAGTACGAGCGCGGGCGGAGCGTCGTTCGTCATGAGCTCTTCCGGGAGGCGATGGGCGCGATGAGCCGACTTGGTGAAGAACTCGCGGGTGTCGACTCGCGTCTTGAGGCTGAAGGTCTCCGGCTGATGGAGGAACGACGTAAGCTGAGGGTGTCCATCAACCTTGGCCGCTACCAGCGTGATCTTGACAATGCGAAGGCCGAGGCGTCCCTCAAGATTTCCCGTGAAGCTTGCTCCTGAGCCTTGGAGGAAGCTCACAAGGCTGACCGCCGTCGCGAGGCCGCGGAGAAGCACGCGTGGGAGCTCCAAGCCTGGAGTGCGTCCCTCGAGCGTCAGGTGGAGGCACGCAAGGCCACCCTTGCGTAGCTGAGGGGGACGCCCAACAAGGAAGAAGAGGTCCGGAAGCGTGAGGAGGCGCTGGCTCTGGAGGCCGTGGAGCGCAGCCTTGAGCTTGAGCAGCTAGAGACGAGGGAGCGCCAAGTTGCCCAAGCGGAAGATGCCGTCGGCGCACGCGAGGTCAAGGCTCAGGAGGAGGTCGATCGCCGGGTGGCCGAGGCTCATGCAGATCTGGAGGGTAGGTATGACTTGAAGTTGAAGCTTGCGGGGACGGAGGATGCAGGTAGGGCCGCCGCCCTCAGGCTCAAGCTGGCCGAAGTGGAGAGGCGTGAGGGGGCCACGGCCGCCGCCCTGGTTACGGCGCAGGAAGAGCTGGCTTCTGCCCGCACCGAGCTGCTCTCCCTTCGGAAGCGGGTTGATGACGCCGAGTCCGTCGCACGGCAGAGTCGGGAGGATATGCTCCTGCGGCGGACACTGGAGCGTGAGCACGCCCCCATGCTCCAGGGATCTCAGGGTCAGGGCCAATGTGGCGTTGGGCCATGTCTGTGACGAGAATGCTCCACAGCCGCATTCGAACGACTACGCCAGTCATCTGCGCTTCTTTGGTGACGTGGTGACGTGCCTGGAGGCTCGATCCGACAAAGCTCGCCAGCTCATGGAAGAGAGGAGCCGTGGCCTGCTCGGGCTCGCATTCTCCCGCGTCTTCAGTCATCTCCGGGAAAACTTCCCTGACTTCGACTTCGACGCCGCCATTGCCCCCGTACCGCAGGCCATCCGTGGTGACCTGGCACGGTGGGTGAGGACAATGTGGATGCGCTGGTCAGAGCCTTCGCTTGTGAAGACGACGCGGTGGTGGTCGCCGCAGACCAAGGCGACGTGGTCGATGATGGCGATGCCGACGTTGGTGAAAGTGGAGGCGATGTCAACGATGGCGGCAGTGACGCAAGTGATGCGTCTGAAGACGATGAGGAGGACGCAGCGAGCGACATATCTGGCTGATCCCTTGCTCCTTTACTGCTTCATCATGTACAAGAAAAACTTGGGCATGGTCCCTAAGAATTGTGAGAGCATTTTGAGAGGGGGAGCCCCTCATGTAAATAAGCCGCTGCCTTCATTCTCTCATGTCGAACTGAGTGTGTACCTCCGCGAAACCGCAAATCTGGCGGCAAGTTCCCATTGTGGCTTACCTTAGTCGGGGTGGGTCACGAACCGAATCATGAGGTCATGAGCTTTCGGGACTCGTGGGAGCCTGTCAATCCACCCGAGGGGACCTCGTGAGGGGTGAGCGCCAGCCGTGGCGTCAGCGCGCGCGCGTGGCGCACATGTGCCTCACCCAGTCCAGCTCACGAGGGGCTCGCGAGTGGAAGGCGTGGTGTGTGAGTCCAAAACAAGGCGAGAACCAGATAACAAGAAATCGCTCCGAATGAGTAAAGGCACCCCCAGCGCGCATCAATGAAAACTCAACTTCAACTTAAATCCAAATCCAAAAAGGCAAGGCTACAGAAAAGGGATTCAAAGCAAATGGCCGCGTTCGGCACCTAGTCTAGTCTTCTTGTCTTCAAGTCTTCTCACCAGCGCGGAGCTAAGTGTTGCCACTAGGCGTGGGAGGGAGCCCTAGGGCCTGAGGCCGGCACCCCTGAGACTCCGGGGCGTGTATAGCCCCACACATTATTACGTGAGAGTGTCACGGGCAGCGATCTTCACAGGCACCGGGCCTTCTTCACAGGTACCAGCCTTGCTTCATATCGCCAGATGAGGGCCCTGCCTTGCACCACCCTCGACCACCTTTGAACCGACCGGCAACCAGGACGGTGCAAAAGGGGGGAAAGGGGACGCCAGTGGCGCCCTCGGCGACCACGGGTCCTCTGCCGGGGGAAGGCTCGCCGGCACCTCCCCAGCAGAGGGCCTACCTTCGGGCCTCGGCTGGCTTCACGTGACGTGGGGAGAGGCCTTGCTCCTGGCTCCCTCCATGCAGCCCCCAGAGTGCTTCCCCTGGCGGAAGGGGTGTTGCTGCGCCGGGGGCGTCGGTCGAGGCTGTGACCTGATTCACTAGTAGCCCATGGTTAGCGTAAGCTTGCTCCTGAGAGATTAGCGGTACCCTGTAGCTGTTGTTGCTGGCGCGGTTGTTGTGGTTCCCCGTCGGTTCCTGGAAGGCTTCAACTTCTAGCGCCCCTTCCTCACAATCTTCTCTGAGGAACGAGCCAGGGTCGTCCTCCGGCGCGTACTCCTGGTCCATCATGCGGGGCACATAGGCTTCCGGGGCCGTTACCCCGAACACCTCGCCGTAGTGCCCCACACTCCACGTTGCCCGGCCCAGCGCGGCGTCCTGAGGATGGTAGCGCGACATTTCATTGGGACCATGGGAGGCGACGCTTGTGCCCACGCTTGCCGCAGGCGGCATGGGGGCCACGGGGCCCCCGGCACCGCCGGCCGTGCTGGTGTTGACGAAGCCCCCAGGCACACATGAGGATGCGTGGTTGCGGCGAGGCCCGCCATGAGTCCTCGTAGTGGCCTGAGAAGGAAGCAGATAGCAGAAGGGCGGCGCTCCCGATGCCGCTGCATCCTGCAGCTCGGCGACGCATTCCAGTAGTGTGTCCCGGCCGCTCTCCATTAGTCGGCACCGCAGCAACTCCCGCGCCACCGTGAGCGCGGCCCGCATGTTCGCCTGCTCCAGCCGTGTGTGTGGTGACGTTGCTGCGGCGTGGCTTGCTGCCCTTGCAGCGGCTCGCGCTTGTCGTGGGGTGAGGGCGGACGATGCCCCTTCACGCCTCCCGCGCCCTGCGGCATTAGGCGGCACTCGGGCCGCCTGGAGCGCGGGGTTGAGGTCTTCATGGGCAGGCGGTGCCGCCCGGGCTGGCCAGGCTGCCCAGCGGTCGGAGTCGGCCCTCGGGTCACCGGACATCGGTGCCGCGTAGCGTTGGCGGGTCGATTGGTGGGGAAGAGGCTCCGGCGCACCCCTACCTGGCATGTCAAATGTCGGATCACGGGTTTCGGCAAAACCCTCAAGGTTCAAACACTGGGGTGCGCGCGGAGATTTCCTCCCTACCAATCTACGCCCTAGCTCACTAAGATCTCGCGGACGAACTCGACGAACTCGCAACACAAAGACACAAGATTTATACTGGTTCGGGCCACCGTTGTGGTGTAATACCCTACTCCAGTGTGGTGGTGGTGGATTGCCTCTTGGGCTGATGATGAACAGTACAAGGGGAAGAACATCCTCGTGAGGTCGAGGTGTTCTTGTGCTCTGCAGACTTGTGGGTGTGTGGATCCAGTCCAAGATGAGATGCCTCTAATTTGGTGGCTAGTTCTACTTATATAGGCCCTGGTCCTCTCCCCAAATATTAAGCGGGAAGGGAGCCAACAACGGCGGCCAATTTGAAAGGGGACAACTAGTACAGCTTATCCTTACAAAAGCAGTCTTCGCCTGCAAAAGGCTCTGGTGATGACGCCGTCTTGGGCTCCATGGTGACCTCCGTCCTGCCGTCCTGCTGGTCTTGGTCTCGTTGCACTGATATGGAAACCTTTGCTTGATGCCTCGGTACTCCGCGCCTGCGCTTCCTTCCTTAGCACCAAAGAGGAAACAAGGACACTCCGCGCGCTGGTGCCCGCCTGGCACCCGACTGATCTTGATCGTCATGGCTCACATCACGAGAGCCTCGCGAGGTTTGCCCCGCCTTGATTTCTCTGCTCCTCGCGAGGCAGCCTGGTGAGGCCGCTCCTAAGGAGGTCTTGCATCGTCCGCCTCGCGAGGCTTGGCCCCTCACGAGGGTCTTGAATGTCTTGTTGGTGAAGATGGGCCGTATAGGCCCGCAGCACAGCCACGCCGTGGGCCGCAGGCAGGAAAGTCTGGGGACCCCCATTCCCAACACCGACAACTCCGTCACCGCCAATAAGGCTATCGAGGCTCGTCGCGAGGAACGAAGGGCGGAAGGCGCGAAGATCACTGCCGACGCCCCTCGGTCCCTTAGCGAGCGGCTCCTTAGCATTCAAGCTCGCCTCCAGCCAGCCAGCTGGAGGCTTCGCTGGCTACAGCATGCCGGGGCTCAGGCGATCTCCGCCCTCTGGCCGGACAGACAAGCCCCACGCACCCCCAGTCGGACTGCCGACTGGTTGGAAGTGGCCGCCGACCGTCTTGAGGCATGGAATGGCTCCGCGGTGCGAGCGGGAGCAAAGCGGGCCTTGGAGTTCGCCAAGGCGTAGTATCCTGGGCTGGATCTAGCCCAGCTGACCACGTTTCGACAAGAAGCCAGTGCCGAGTTGGTGGCGGTGGAGCGTGACCTCCAAATTCGCGCGTCGGCGATCGCCGAGTACACCAACACCGGTATCTTCATCCTGAGCTGAACGAAAACGGCGTCGAGGTGCCGCCTGAGTGGTTCGGACTGAACCCGGATGATGGTGAAGACTCGGCAGAGGTCATCGACTCCAGCGACGAAGGGGAAGGAGAGGAAGACGGCGCACCGGAGGTCGGAGCGGACGCCCAGCCTCAACATGATTGCGCCTCCAGCAACGAGCCGCGTGCGAGCACGCTGACCGTCGTTGAAGGCCACCAGGCCGAGAGTCGCCAGCCGACCACTCCACCAACCGGCGCCCCGACTCCACCAACCTGCTGGATTCGCCTGCTTCTCCCTTGGTCTAGGCCGCCGGCTTATCGTAGCTTTTCCTGCTTAGTAGTCTTCTCAACAAACTTTTGTTAAATTTGCACAATTCCACCCGCGGGGTGTATCCAAACTATGTTGAATATTGGCCGAGGGACTTTTGGTCTGTAAATTATTTCCCGCACAAGCTGTGCTCTTGCCGAGTTCTGACTTTTCTTGCTTTTTTGTTCCTTGGCCTTTTCCTTTGCCGCCCTCCCTTGGTTGCCTTCTTGCCAGCCGGACAGCCGCTCTGCGGATTGCCGTCTGGTCAAGTACTTCACCATTTTGGGAGGGCAAGTACTTTGGCCGATTGGTACATTGCAAGCTAAGTAGGAAGCCGGCCGGCCGACAGCTCGGCAGCCGGTCGGTGAGGCGATAAGCCGGCTTGTCCTATGTCAATGTTTTTGTCCTTAGCCATTTTTCATGTGAGCACCCGTTTCTTGCCTCCAACTCTTCCCAAGAGAACAGTCGCTCTGCGAGCCGCGGCTTGTGGCAAGAGGTGGCTTAGGTGCCGGCACATTACTTGTCTGACTGCAGGAAATACCGACATAGTACTAGGCGGCAAGCCCCCGGGCCGACTGGTCAAACCCGGTTCCAGGCGGAAGAAAGAAATAACACATTCATAGGCATAATACTTATCATATAGATAAAAAGGGGCAGTCCCTGAGTGCTCCTCGAGGAACGCGAAGTCTTCATACTTAATACAAAAGGTGGCGTGGTACATACTGCATCAACTATAAAATCTTCGAAGGAGATTTGCATTCCACGGGCGCTCAGTTTCTTTGCCGGAGTCGTCCCTCTTGTGCGCCCTGGGCTTCTGGGCATCGATCAGGTAGTAGGAGTCGTTGCCCAAGGCTTTGCTGATGATGAAAGGGCCTCCCAAGGGGCTGAGAGCTTGTGTTGGCCGGCTGTTCTCTAGATCAGCCGGAGCACAAGGTCTCCCTCTTGGAAGGATCTTGGCTTGATCTTCCGACTGTGGTAGCGGCGTAGGCTCTGCTGGTAGATGGCGGACCGACTGAGTGCCAACAGCCGGCTCTCTTCCAGTAGATCGACGTCGTCTTCACGTGCTTCCTTTGCCTCCGCCTCCGTGTACATGGTGACGCGAGGTGAATCAAACTCGATGTCAGTTGGGATGACAGCCTCGGCACCATATACAAGGAAGAAGGGTGTGAAGCCGGTTGACTTGTTCGGAGTGGTGCGCAGACTCCAGAGGACGGTCGGCAGCTCGTCGAGCCAGCAGCCGGCCGAGCGTTCCAAAGGCTCGACTAGTCAGGGCTTGATTCCGGACAAAATGAGGCCGTTTGCTCGCTCAACCTGGCCGTTTGACTGTGGGTGGGCAACGGACGCTAAGTCCAGTTGGATGCCTTGCGTCGCACAGAAACGGGCCAAGGCGCCTTTTGGCAAAATTTGTTCCATTGTCGGTGATGATGCTGTGAGGTACTCCGTACCGAGTGGTGATGTCTGCGATGAAAGTCACAGCAGTAGGACCGTTCAGCTTCTTGATTGGCTTTGCTTCTATCCACTTGGTGAATTTGTCCACAGCGACGAGCAGATGAGTCATGCTGCCGCGTGTTGTCTTGAATGGTCCCACCATGTCCAGTCCCCAGACGGCAAAAGGCCAGGCAAGGGGAATGGTCTTTAGTGCAGAGGCCGGCATATGTTGCTTGGAACTGAATTTCTGGCATCCTTTGCATTTCTTGACCAAGTCTTTGGCGTCTTCCAGAGCAGTCGACCAGAAGAAACCATGGTGAAAAGCTTTGGCCACAAGTGATCTTGAGGTCGTGTGGTGGCCACACTCGCCATGGTGGATGTCTTCGAGGATTGCTTGGCCCTTCTCCGGCTCTACGCAATGCTGGTATACACCAGTAACACTGTGCCTCACGAGTTCTCTGTTGACGATGGTGTATGCTGCTGCCCGACGTTACACCTGTCGGGCCGAGATCTCATCGGCTGGCAGCTCTTTGTTAACCAGAAAGTTGAGGATAGGCTGAGCCCATGATGGTGCTGTGATTTCTTCCACTGTCAGCATTGCTACTTGTATTGGGGTGGCTGGGTTGGGAGGTGGCGGGTTGGAATCGACCACTGCTTGTTGTGCTGTTGAAGTCCCCAAGCCGACTACTTCAGTCCCTGAGCCGACTGCTGCAGTCCCCGGGCCGGGATCTGAAGTCCCCGGGCCGGGTGCAACTGCTGCAGTCCCCGAGCCGACTGCTGCGGCCTTGAAGTCGGATCCGACTGTTTCAGGAGCAGCCGGCACAAAGATGGAATCTGATTCTGGCGAAGGCTTGATGGACAGCTTGAGGAGGCGCTGGAGGGACACGCCGGCTGGTATGGCTTGCCGGGTGGAGCCAATTCGTGCCAAGGCATCTGCTTGCTCGTTGTCATTTCTTGGCACGTGAAGGAACTCGCACCCTTCGAAGTATCCACTGATTTGCTGGACGAGAAAGCGGTAGCTTGCCATGTTTGCATCCTTGGCGTCCCAGTCACCAGACGACTGTTGGACCACCAAGTCAGAGTCACCGTAGCACAGAATCCGGCGAATGGCGAGCTCTTTGGCAAGCCGGAGTCTGTGTACTAGTGCCTCATACTCGGCCACATTGTTGGAGGCGGCAAAATGGATTTGCAATCTGTATCTGAGCTTGTTGCCTTTGGGAGAGGTGAGGACGATGTCGGCTCCAAAACCGGTGCGCATCTTCGAACCATCAAAGTGCATCCGCCAATGGGTGGAGTCCGGCGCTGGCGGCAGGTACTGGGTTTCGGCCCAGTCGACGAGGAAGTCGGCCAGCGCTTGGGACTTGATGGTGGTGCGAGGCTGGTAGAAGATGGTGTAGGGGGCCAAGTCGATGGCCCATTTGGCCACTCGGCCTGAAGCATCTCGGCTGCCTATGATCTCAGCAAGCGGAGCTATGCAAACAACTGTGATGGGGTGCTCTTGAAAATATGGCTTCAACTTCTGGCGGTAAAGTGCACGCCATAGCACATCTTCTGGTAGTGAGGGTAGTTCTGCTTGGAAGCCGACAGTACTTCACTCAAGTAATACACCGGTCTCTGGACCGGTAAAACCTTGCCGTCTTCCTTGCGCTCTACCACAACGACTGTGCTGACCACCCGGCTGGTGGCGGTGATGTAGAGGAGCATGGGCTCCTTAGCAGCCGGCGCGTCCAGGACAGGCGGCCTGGTCAACATCTTCTTGAGCTGGAGAAAAGCCTCATCCGCCTTGTCATTCCACTCGAAGTGAGTGGTTTTCTTCAGGAGTTGGTACAGGGGAAGGGCCTTCTCGCCTAGCCGGCTGGTTAAGCGGCTGATGGATGCCAAGCAGCCGGCAAACTTCTGGATGTCTCTCAGTCGGGTAGGCTTCTCCATCCTCTCGATGGCCTTGATCTTCACAGGGTTGCACTCAATGCCGTGTTCTGAGACCAGGAAGACAAGGAGCTGGCCGGCTGGTACTCTGAACACACACTTCTCTGGGTTGAGCTTGATTTGAAATCGGCGCAGATTTTCAAAAGTCTCCTTGAGATCTTCTAGGAGGGTGCCACGCTTCTCTGTCTTCACCACAACATCATCCACATAAACGTGGGCATTTCTGCCGAACTGCTTGAGGAGGCACTTCTGCATGCAACGTTGAAACGTGGCACCAGCATTCCTCAAGCCGAGTGTCATCGTCAAGTAGCAGAAGGCTCCGAATGGCGTGATGGAAGAGGTCTTTAGCCTATCGGCCGGGTCCAACTTGATCTGGTGGTACCCTGAATATGCATCCAAAAAACTCAACAACTCGTATCCGGCTGTGGAGTCTATCACTTGATTGATCCATGGCAAGGCAAATGGATCTTTGGGGCAAGCTTTGTTGAGGCTGGTATAATCAATACACATGCGCCACTTGTTGTTCTTCAGTATAAGGACTAGGTTGGCTAGCCAATCTGGATAGAATACTTCCATAATGAAGCCGGCTGCTAGGAGTCGGGCTATCTCTTCACCAACAATTCTTCTCTTCTCTTCCGACAGGCAGCGGAGGGGTTGCTTGACCGGTTTGGCGTCAGGTCGGACGTGTAGCTTGTGCTCGGCGAGATCCGTCGGAACACCCGGCATGTCCTTGGGAGACCATGCAAAGATGTCCCGATTCTCACAGAGGAAATCGACGAGCTCGCTTTCCTATTTGCTGTCAAGGTTTGCACCTATGATAGCGTACCTCTCCGGGTGCTCCGGGTCCAGCGGTATCTTCTTTGTCTCCTTGGCCAGCTTGAAGGAACCTTCAGCTTCCGACTCCTTGGGATCAGGGGACATGTCCGGCTGCTTGCTGGCCATTGCCACAACTCGGTCAAGGAGCCGCTTCTCGGTTGCGATCACAAGGGACTCGGCCAGCCGACTGCTGGCAGCTGCATAGGCGGATGACTTCTTGTAGTCTCCAGAGATGGTGATGATCCCCTTGGTGCTTGGCATCTTCATCTTGAGGTAAGCATAGTGCGGCACCGCCATGAATTTGACCAAGGCAGGTCATCCAAGCAACGCATGGTAGGGGCTCTCAAGGTCAACTACTTCAAACCAGACAGGCTCTCGGCGGAAATGATCTTTGTCTCCAAAGAGGACATCTATCTTCATCTTGCCAACTGGTGAGTGTGAAAGGCCTGGTACTATGCCATGGAAAACAGTTCGACTGGGCTAGAGCAGCTTCTACTTGATGCCCAGCTTCTCCATGGTATCGCGATACAAGATGTTGATGCTGCTGCCGCCATCTATCAGGACTCGGAAAAAATGAGCTGCTCTTCTCTCTGTAGCAAAGGTAGCATCCAACACTAGAGCGTAAGAACCCAGAGAAGGCATCACTTCCGGGTGGTCGGCTCGGCTCCAATTGATTGGCTTTTCTGACCAATGCATGAACTCCAGGGCTTCAGTAGCTACTGCATTCACTTCTCGGGATTGCTGGCGTCGACTGCGCCTATCGTCAGCCACACTAGTGAAGACGACGTAGGCTCCTTGCTCTTCTGGGTACTCATCTTGAATAGCGGTGACTGGCCGGGCCGCCTGCCGGCAGAGGAGGCGGCGGCGGCAGGCCGGCTGGTGGAGGAGGCAGCAATCCTTCGCCGTTGGCGATTCAGGTGAGCCAGTGACACTTCCGAGTGGTGTGATTGGATGGCTTCGCGCCGCTGTGAAACTTGCAAGGCGCATCAAGGGTTTTCTCATAGGAGAAGGCGGGCAACCAATTTGGCTTGCCGCCCTTCTAACGCTTGGGAGCAGGCTGCCCTTCCGGCTACTAGTCTTCGACTGTCGCCACATGCCGGCTGGTGGAAGCCGGCTGGGGCGCCTTGCGCTTGTTGTCGTTCTGCTGCTGCCGCCGACTGGTGTCACCAGCCGGAGTCTGAGGAGCTTGAGGAGGCACTTTACCGGATGCATCAACTTGAATCTCCGTCTTCATGGAGGAATCGGCTGTGGCATACTTGTCCGCTATGATCAGCAGCTCATCAAGGGTTGCCGGCTCGTCGCAGAGGAGTCGGTGCTTGAGCAGGGTGCCTTCTCTGCACCCGGCAGTGAAGTACTCGATGGCCTGCACCTCGCGCACGCCTTCGCAAGAGTTGCGTAGCTCGGCCCAACGCGTGAGGTAGTCGCGAGTCGATTCGTTGGGACCTTGGACGCACAAGGAGAGTTGGCGAGGCTTGGGCGGCCGCTTGTACATGCTAGTGAAGTTGTGGACGAAGGCTTCAGTGAAATCTACCCAGCTGTTGATGCTGCGGGGCTTCAGGCTGTTCAGCCATGTCCGGGCGGTGCCCTGGAGCATGAGCGGAACGTACTTCACGGCAACGCGCTTGTTGCCGTTTGCTATGCTGACGGCCGTGGAGTAGTCGACCAACCAGTCTTCCGGCTTCACGGAGCCAGTGTACTTGGGCGTATCTCTTGGGAGCGTGAACCCTTTGGGGAAGGGTTCATCGCGGATACGGGGGCTGAAGCAAGGTGGGCCCAGTGCGTCTTCTTCTTCTAGCGCCATGGATCGGTTGAGGTGGTCGATCCGGTGGCGGGGATTGTTCTCTCCGACTCCTTATCGGTGGCCAAGGCAGTCGCCGAGTGTCGGGTGGTCAACAGGCGTCGGGGAGGTGCACCTCTCCCTGCGGGGAGGGGGGAGCCGGACAGTCGTCCCGTCGTTCCACTGCTCTTGGGCGGCCGACTTGGTCGCGCTCGATGGTGATGCGAGTCCGACTGCGGCTGGCAGCCGGCTCCTTGTCTCTTCTGTCGCGGACGCCACCAGTCGGCGTCCGGGATGTCGCGCCTTGATCTCGGCAAGGAGGCGGGTCGTCGTTCCGCCGGTTGGGTGCTTCGGCGCAGCAGCCGGCTTCTTGCTGCTCGGCAGCCGCGTCAATGAGCCGCTGGACGCGCTCCGTCATGTGGCGAGGCTTATCACCCTCGAGCTTGTCCAGCTCATCTGCTGCCGCCTGGGCAGCTCGTATGTTCTCTGCAGGCATGGCATAGACAAGGCGGTCTTCCCCAAACATGCTGGCAATGGCCGCACCATGTTGCCGGACCGTGCCAATGCGGCTGGGCCAGCCAGGAGCCGGCGTGCTGCCCACTGCGCGGTCCATCTCACGGTGGTAAGCCTCTGAAAAGCGTCTCATGCTTGCCAACTTCTTGGCGCTCTCGACGAGCTGGACACGGCGCGCCTCCAGCGTCTCGGCGTCGGCGTCTTCTGTAATGGATGCAGACAGGTCACGTAGCGCCGCTTCGAGCGGATCTTGGGCGCCGCCCAGAGGCTCCATCGTGGCTGATGACGAGCACCTCCATGACGGTGCTGGCGCTGCTGTCGGCGCAAGGGAGAGGGTCGTCGATGACCACCACGTTGGTGGGGAACGCGTCAAGCGAAGCTGTGTCGGAGTCGACGAGCATCGGGTCAGTGGAGCCGATCGACTCCAAGTCAGAAGCCGGCTCGATGGCGATGTGGAGCTGGTCGAGGAGGCTGACGATGTGGCTCTCGGGGCCATCTGTGCCTGTGTCGGATGCAGGCTAATCAGAGAGGCGGATCTCGTCAACAAGGTCGGCGAGGCAGCTCGCTGCGCAGGCGACCTCCACACCTGCAGCGCGTCGACGCAGACGCCGTCTGGTGTGCCGGGCTGGCTGCGCTCGCGGGGGAGGAAGAGGGTTCCCGTCCAGAATAGATCTCCGGACGACGGTGCACCTAGCCCCACGGTGGGTGCCAAATGTCGGGGTTTTGGTGCGACATATGCCAATGGGTGGCTTATCATGGTGGGGGATAGTAAGACGTCGTCGGTGCCAGGAAGCGGGATAAGGCGTAGACACGTACGCCGGCGAACTTTACCCAGGTTCGGGGCTCTCCTAGGAGATAACACCCCTAGTCCTGCTCTGCGGGGTCTCCGCATGATCACTATATCAACAAGTAGCTACAAGATGCTCCTTGAGCTGTTTGCTAGAGGAGGAAGAAGGGCAAGGCTAGCTCTCTCCTCTCTCTACGGGTGGGTGTGTTGGCTAAGGGTCTGAACCCTTTTGCATGGGTGCCCTGGGGGGTTTATATAGGCCTACCCCCCAGGGGTACAATGGTAAACTGTTCGGGTGTAGGCCCTGGCCGCCAGTGTCTCTTGTGGCCGGCTTCTCCGCTGGCTACTGGGGCCCGCCGACTGTCTTGTACTTGGCCGACAGGCCGCGCCCACCGCTGGCGGGTCTTGCCGGCTGCTCATCACTGTAGTCGTGCTCCTAATGACGCTTGCTTTGTTGGGGAGGGCATGGCTACAGTCTCGCCGTCTGGCGGGCGATCACTGTAGCCATTCCCCATCTCTTCTGGTTAATGGCGAACAAACTCCCAGGAAGGGGGAGCACTGCCTGCTGGGTGCCGGCCTCTCCCCCCAGGCCGACTGGTCAGGCTTGCCGCCTTCTGGTTTCTCACTGGCAAGTAGGGCCCGCCGCCTACGGGCCGTACCGATAGCCCGACGTGGGAGCATGCTCCTTCTGGCTTGGGTGATGTCACGGGCGGAGGGGCTACAGTGCTGCGTCGTGCAGGAGATCTCCGGCTTGTACGGCGCACTGTAACCACGACTCGCCCTGGATTTGGGGGTGGCAGGCTTCACTGCAGCCACGCCCCGTCTCGTCGTGCTTAAGAGGGTGCAGACTTTGAGGGCGCCTGGGGCCGCATGCCAGTAGTCAGCCGCTCTAGAGGCCGCCTGCTAGAAGGCGGCCCGCTTCGTGGCCGTCTTCTGGGGTCCTCTGCCTTCTGGTAGCCGGCCGATTGGACCAGCCGACCTCAAGAAGGTGGCGACCAAGCTTTGAGACTCTAAGGGGCGCAGTCGGCCCCGATGTCTTGAAATGCCATGGGGGGCAGATGAGGCTTCCCATGGCCAATAACTCCGACAGAGAGATGGCTGCTTTACTTGTCGTTCGGAGGAACACTGGGCAGACAAGTGCCCAAACAAGTACCAAGAAGCCAGGATAGGACTCCAAGTCTGTCAATGTCACTCTAAGCAACAACGATGGGGCATCTGGTTATGGTAATCTGTTTACCGTACTTTCAGTTTGTTAGTCCACCGATTGGTGGGTTGACACTGGGCCAATATTCATGTGTGTGCTGATGTGTCTTTGTTTTCTAGCAGCATATAAATACGAAATCCACAGGGATGCTCAACTTGATTTTAGTGGAACTGCACAAAATGTTCAGATGGTTCGTGTCCTCCATAATACTTCATCATGCACAATACATCGAATGGTTCTCTAATCGTTCGTCGTCACCTTGAGCCACCGGACTATCAGATGACAAACTGATGACAAACCCTGCCCGTATCACAATCGTAGGCATTACATATTTTGAACGGGAAAAGCTTGTCAAAGTTTAATCATTGATGTTAGCAAGAAGATATTAGTTTAATATATTGGAATTGGAAAACCTTGTCAATTTTTGCTCATTGATGTTAGCCAGAAGACATGCATTTGATATTTTTGAGTGGGACGCCCTTTGCTTTGAGCAACGTCGATCATTTTTTCCTATTCCTGTCTTCAGTTTAGAAGTAAATATTTACTCTGCTGAGATGCATAGTCACATGAATGTTAACTTATGTAAGGTATTTTAAGAGTTTGTTCTGAATGTTTTCTATGTAATGCCAGGCCTTGTGAGTTTGATTGCAAAGTTGAGCTTGGAATGATGTGGCATGCTGCATCACGAGCTGTTCACCGTGCTTCCTGGGAATAATGCTTCATATTGTTTTGCGTGTTGATCTAATGCCCGTGATTTGCATGTTAATAAGATCATCCTCTTCTGTTGTTTCTGTGCTTAAGAAGTTAATTGTCTTATGTTTCATTCATAGCCTATACGACAACTCGAGTAGGTTAGAGGTGAAACCATATGATCTTCCGACCAACTCATCATCTTAGCCGTGATTGGATCATTGTTTTCCAACCAAAACTGCTTGTAAAACTGATGCTTGTAAATAAAAGCAGATGGTCTCGGGCGAAGCGCTTGGTTGGTCGATTTCGACTAGTAAAATATACACTAGTCTCTCAAATTACACGCGTAACCCGTCGGTTTTACTTACAGACCTCGGGCCCTCGGTTTCATTACGCCTGTATTTTACGCGTTGTTTACGATGACGAGTAAATTACACTTGTATCTTAATACAGGTGTGAATAAACCAGAGCTCCCAAGCGCGGCCTTACCGTTTCATGCCGTCTCAGTCTCTCGAAGGTGCTCAAAGGTGTCCGATGATCCTGACTTCCTGAATGAGCAGTGAACGCTGTATCAGACCATCCGTAGGGCCCACGAGGCCCTATCTGTCGTCCTTCGAGTTGTTGCGCTCGCCGTGGCGCCGAGCATTGTCAACATGGTCAACGAACATGAGGATTCAGGAGATGACTTTATTTTGACTGGATGACAGTAGGGACCCACTAGGGCCATAGCCGTACGTACGCAAGTGCCTCCTTATTATGTACAACTATATTATTTTGGCTTCCTCCTGGTTTCCTGACATCACGGTCCCACACCATTGTCAACCTATGTAGTCAATAAACGAGAGAATTGCACAAGGAGCGGCCGACAGCTGGGACCAAGCAGCTCGAGTAGTATTTGTGTTTTTGAGTTGTGAGCACTGCAGAGTTTTTCTTGAGCGATGTTTTCATTGTTGTTCAGAGGAGAGCAGGGTATTAACTGGGCGGGCTGTGGCCCGTCTAGCCCAAGCCAGATATCGAGCCAAGATATTAATTTTTTTCAAGCTGAAAATAGCTAGCCCAACTATAATTTTTTTGAGGAATACCCACGCAAGGTCAACTTGTTATTCTCCGCCCCGCTGGGCTGCAAATCTTTCCTAGGAGGGATGCATTAGGCTTAACAGGAAAATGGGCTTTAATAAATATTAAATGGGATGTAATTATAAAAACTGGGCAGTAACTATAAAAAAATGCACCAAACACGTAATTAGTTTATAAAATATTATTTTTGGATTTTGAAAATTTTAATTTCATTAACTGTTGCGCGCGCAATGTTTCGTTGGATTTTTACGTAATACAAATATATATTGAAATTTTATTTAATCTGACTAGAAATCTCGGATAAAAATATTTCGGATCCCATCAAAATGTGGGATTTTTTTTAATTCTATTTTGAATGGTTGGTTGAAATTATTAATCGTTGTCCTTGCTAGAAAATGGGCTGTACTTTTAACAAACTGTAAATGGGCTATAGTAAATTCCATTAGAATTCAAAAATGGGTTGTACATTCTTACAAATCGCAAATGGGCTATAAGTTCTCCGCCACACACTTGTGGGCCTCTTAAGTTGACGCGTCCCCTAAAAAAAGTAAGTTGACGCGTATGCAAGGCTTTATCAACTTATAGTCAACGCACGGTTCTAGCAGCAGTGGCCATTGGATGTCCATCCAACGGATGTCGTGCTTCTTCTTCAATCTCGGATATTCTAGCTTCAGCCGCCCAAAAATGATTCCTCCCCCTGACATCTGGGGTGCACCGTTTCGGAGGCTGACCTGTGGGCCTACTAAGTTGACGCGTACCAAGGGCTTTGTCAACTTAGTCATTATAAACGATTCTAGCTGCAGTGACCGTACGATGTCCATCCAACGGCCGTCGTGCTTCTTCAACCTCTGGTCTTCTTGATCCAGCCGCCCAAAGCAGCACCGGTCGTGCCGCCTACTCCTGTCTCCCCTGGCCGGCTGTGCTGCCACAAAGGCCTCACCGCCCCTACTACTCCCACCGTTGGCCAGGCCATCCCTCTACTCACCCACACCCCTTGTTATTCTGCGGCGTCGGCAGCCTCACACCGCAGCCGAACCAGTGAACCCTTGTACTCCTCTCCGCGTGGGCATCCACTGCCACGTCTTCCCCGGCTCCGCGTCGTCCCCTTCCTAGGCCTCACCGTCGTCCACCGCCCTGGTGCTCTGGGCGCGGCGTGGTCAACGAACAACATCCATCGGACGTGGACTGTACGTGGAGAGGCTGACAGCTGGGTTCACGGCCGCACACAAGGAAATGTCTCCTTATTACGCGCAAAATAATGATTCCTCCACCTGACATCTGGGACTCACCGGAAGGGCCTCTATATTTCGTGAAAAAAATGTTCCCCCCGCTGACAGGTCGGACCCATCAGCTATATCTTCGCACGCAAGGAAGTGCCTCCTTATTACGCACAAAAAAAATGAATACTCCCCCTGCTAGCTGGGACCCAGCATAGTGGGAGGCTGACTTGTGGGCCTACTAAGTTGACGGGGACGGAGGGCTTTGTCAACTTAGTCAATATGAACGATTCTAGCTCCACTGACCGTACGATGTCCATCCAACGGCCGTAGTGCTTCTTCAACCTCTGGTCTTCTTGCTCCAGCCGCCCAAACAAGCGTCGGGCGTGCCGCCTGCTCCTGCCTCCCGTGTCCGGCTGTGCTGCCACCGCTGGCCATGCCATCCCTCTATACTCACCCACACCTCTTGTTATTCTCCGGCGACGGCAGCCTCACACCGCAGCCGAAGCAGTCAACCCACGTACTACCCTCTGCGTGGGCATCCACTGCCGCATCTTCCCCAGCTCCGCGTCGTCTCCTTCCTAGGCCTCGCCGTCGTCCACCGCCTTGGTGCTCTCGGCGCAGCGTGGTCAATGTGGTCAACGACTGACTTCCATCGGAAGTGTACTGTACGTGGAGAGGCTGATAGCTGGGTCCACGGCCGCAGCAAGGAAGTGACTCCTTATTACGCGGAAAATAATGATTCCTCCACCTGACAGCAGGGACCCACTGGACGGGCCACCGTATTCACGAAAAAATGTTTCCCCCCTGACTGCTGGGACCCACCAGCTATATCTTCACACGCAAGGAAGTGCGTCCATATTACAGGCAAAAAAATATTCGCCCCCTGACTGCTTGGACCCACCAGCTACATCTTCGCACGGAAGGAAGTGCCTGACAGTTGGGACCCACCTGGTCGAAGCGTACGTAGCATTGTCATTCTGGTCGCGAACGTGTACGTACATACGATCGGTCTGTCCGCAGGCTGCAGCGATGAACCATGGCCGTGTAAGGAAGGGCACATGTCGTAGTAGAGGCGCCCACGTGTCGTAGTAGAGGCGCGCACGTAGCATGTACATGTACGTACAACGGCCAGGGTGCAAGAAATAAAATACGGCCACGTACGTACATACGGGCGGGGTCTCGAACGCCTACTCGCGCATACGTACGGCTAGGGCTCGTGTACATGGCTGTGGCTGGGTCGGAACAGAGAAACTGCGTCGTCGTCGTGTTCATGGGGAGGCAATGGAATGCGCCATGTTCATCGGGAGGCAACGGAACACGTGCTGATCATCGGGAGCCAACCGGCTTGGATGGAACAGCCGATGGAAACGAGGCCTGGCGTACCGCAGAACGGAGGAAACGGCCTTGTGTTCAACCGGCCACGGTCGAAATGGGATCATGTTGATCAGGAGGGGTGTGGCGTACCACAAAACGGAGGAAACGGACTTGTGTTGGAGCGCTACAGTCGAAATGGGGGTCCTGTTCATCGGGAGGGGTGTGGCGTACCGCAAAACGGGACTCCACGGGGTACTGTTCATCTCCACCGTCGACTGCCTCCACGGGCTACTATTCATCCACCGTCGACTGCCTCCACGGGCTCCTGTTCATCCACCGTCGACCTCCTCCAGCCTCCACCTGCGACTGTTCATCCACGGGCTCCTGTTCATCCAGCCTCCACCGCTCCTCCACCGGCTACTGTTCAGCCAGCCCTCTCCACGAGGTCCTGTTCAACCACCCATCCACGGGCTACTGTTCATCCAGCCCTCCACCGGCTACAGTTCAACCAACCCTCCACTGGCTACTGTTCAACCAGCCCTCCACGGGGTCCTGTTCATCCAACCCTCCATGAGGTCCTGTTCATCCACCGGCTCAATCGATCGGGCTGCTGTTCATCCAGCGGCAACGGCCTCTACTACCACGGGGTCCTGTTCATCCAACCCCCCACCGGGAACTGTTCATCCAAACCCCCTCAACAACGCTCACTGTTCATCAAGGGAAGGAGGCAGCAGTGTTCGATCGGCTTCAGTTAGCAGCAGTAGCGAAGGAATCACTCGGGTTTAGTTAACAACAAGGGATCGATCGATCGCTCGGGTTCAGTAACGCGTAGCCTCCAGTGCAATCGCTCGGGTTCAGTTAGAGCCCAACGCCTCGCACACATGCGCGTACGTACGAGAGAAACGCGCATCGCTCGGCCCCCGACCACCCACCGTAACCAGGAACTCCCCGATATTTTTCCTCGCCCTTGCTTCTACCACGGTTTTTTCCGTCATGGACGGCTCAAAGAATGTCATGCAGCTGCGTCTCCGGCTCGCCCAGGACGAAAAGCCCATTTTCTGTCATGATTTTTTGTCATAGAAGTAGGACCCCACCACATCTATGATGATAGCGGGTTTTGTCACAATTATCGTCATAGAAGTGTCATAAGTATGACCGATTTTTTTTCGTTCGGCCCAAAATGTCACGGATGTGTCTTTTTTTTGTAGTGAGTGTTCCTCCGGTATTTGGGAGTTGCATAATCTCATAGTCATAAGAACATGTATAAGTTATGAAGAAAGCAATAGCAACAAACTAAAAGATCATAGTGCTAAGCTAACGGATGGGTCAAATCAATCACATCATTCTCTAATGATGTGATCCCGTTCATCAAATGACAACTCATGTCTATGGTTTAGGAAACTTAACCATCTTTGATTAACGAGCTGGTCAAGTAGAGGCATACTAGTGACACTCTGTTTGTTTATGTATTCACACATGTAGTAAGTTTCCGATTAAGACAATTCTAGCATGAATAATAAACATTTATCATGATATAAGAAAATATAAATAACAACTTTATTATTGCCTCTAGGGCATATTTTCTCCACATTATCTCTGGATCATGTTTGATAAATGAAGGTTATTCTTATAAGTCTGAGAGAAATGGTTGTTCAATATATTATAAGGATATGTTTTATGGATTTGTATCGATGCTTGGTGGCTTATTCTTTTTGGATCTTGAACGTGAAAAATATATCTATAACATTAATGTTGAAGGTCTTAAGGAGACTGATAATACCACTTACATGTGGCGCCGCTGTCTTGGTCACATCAGGAAGAAACGTATGCAAAAGCTTCATAAAGATGGTGTGTTAACATCATTTGATTCTGAATCATTTGATACATGTGAAGCTTGTTTGATGGGTAAACTGACTAAAACACCATTCATTGGCCATCCTGAACGGACACATGAATTATTGGAAATAATACATAGTGATGTATGTGGTCCAATGAGCACACTGGCACGTGATGGATACTTATACTTTGTAACCCTCATTGATGATTTGAGTATATCTGGTTATATTTACTTGATGAAACATAAGTCTGGAATATTTGAAAAGTTCAAAGAATTTCATAACAAAGTTGAGAATCATCGTGGCAAAAAGATAAAGTTTCTATGATCAGATCATGGTGGAAAATATCTAAGTTATGAGTTTAGCAAACATCTAACGGATCGCAGGATTGTTTCACAACTTACTCCTCCCGAAACTCCACGAAGGAATGGAGTATCTGAGAGTCATAACCGGACCTCGTTAGACATGGTGAGGTGATACGTCTCCAACATATCTATAATTCTTGATTGTTCCATGCTATTATAGTATCAATATTGGATATATTATATGCAATTATAAATCATTTTTTGGGGACTAACCTATTAACCTAGTGCCCAGTGCGAGTTGCTGTTTTTTGCTTGTTTTTGACTTTTCAGGAAATCAATATCAAATAGAGAGAAAAATTGGATTAATTTTTTCTGGACCAGAAGAGACCCTAGAAGGTTTGGGAGAAGACCCGAAGAGTCATGAGGGAGCGACAAGCTCGGGAGGCGCACCCTAGGGGGCATGCCCCTAGGCTTGTGGGCCCTCGTGTCACCTCTTGACCTAATTCCGCCTCTATAAATTCTCAAATATTCCCCTGACATTAGAGAGCCACCTGAAATACTTTTCCCGCCACTGCAAGTTTTTGTTCTCGTGAGATCCCATCTGGAGGCCTTCTCCGGTACTCTGCCGAAGGGGGAATCAATCACGGAGGGGCTCTACATCAATGTTGCTACCCTTCCGATGATGTGTGAGTAGTTTACCGCGGACCTAGGGGTCCATAGCTAGTAGCTAGATGGCTTCTTCTCTCTCTTTGATATTCAATACAATGTTCTCCTTGATGTTCTTGGAGATCTATTCGATGTAATGACTTTTTGCGGTGTGTTTGTTGGGATCCGATGAATTGTGAGTTTATGATCAGATTATCCATATATATTTTTTGAGTCTTATTTGAACTCTTTTATGCATGATTGTTATAGCTTTGTATTTCTCTCTGATCTATTGATTTGGTTTAGCCAGCTAGACTGAATGTTTTTGCATTGGGGACGTGCTTTTGTGATGGGTTCGATCTTGCAGTGATCAATCCCAGTGACAGAAAGGGACATGACATGTATTTGTATCGTTGCTATTAAGGATAAAATGATGGGGTTTATTCATGCGTGAGTATTGTTTGTCTACATCATGTCATCTTGCTTAAGGTGTTACTCCGTTCTTTATGAACTTAATACTCTAGATGCATGCTGGATAGCGGTCGATGTGTGGAGTAATAGTAGTAGATGCAGGCAGGAGTTAGTCTACTTGTCTTGGACGTGTTGCCTATATACATGATCATTGCCTTGGATATCATCATGATTATTTGCTTTTCTATCAATTGCCCAACACTAATTTGTCTACCCACCGTATGCTATTTTCAAGAGATTTGTCCATAGTGAAAACTATGGCCCACGGGTCTACTTTTGTCATATATTAAAAATTCTAAAAATACCTTGCTGCAATTTCACTTTATTTATTTTAATTTTATTTTTGTTCTACCTATATATCTATCACCATACAGTTTAATCTTGCAAGTAACCGCCAAGGGATTGACAACCCCTGTTTACGTTGAGTGCAAGGATTTGTTATTTTGTGTGTAGGTGCTGCTAACGAGGTATTGCGTGGTTCTCCTACTGGATAGATAACCTTGGTTCTTAACTAAGGGAAATACTTATCTCTATTGCACTGCATCATCCTCTCCTCTTCGAGGAAATCCCAAGGCAGCTCACAAAGTAGCAGGAAGAATTTCCGGCGCCGTTGCTCGGGAGACATCATCAACATCTATCAAGTACCATCGCATAAACTTTCATCTCCTTGCATTTATATTATTTGCCATTTTCCTCTCGTTTTCATCTCCCCCACTTCTGAAACATTTTCACAAAAATACAAAAATATTTTCGGTTCGCCTTTTCACTTGTTTACTCTCTTCATCATTATGGCTAATTCTTCCCTTGTTACGTGTACCCCTGAAAATGAGGTTCTCAACTTTAAACAAAGGGGCGGAGAGAATTTAAAATATGCTTGGTATAGGATTTGTGATGCTCAAAATAGGTCAACTCGTAAGCAATCCATTACCGTTCTTCTTCGCAATTTTTATGTGGGTGTTACTACTTGATATAGATTTGTGCTAGACACTATTACTGGAGGGAATGTTTTGAGTAGTCACCCTATGGATGCTTTCAAGAAATTTCTTGAGTAGTCACACTATTACTGGAGGGAATATCTTGAGTAGTCACTCTATGAAGGAAATTTAGTGGGATCCGCACCTATCACTATTAATGAAATGGTTTTAACTTTGGAACATGTTATGTAAAGGCTAGATGCTATTGAAAATAAAATGCCTACCGTAGAGCTTATTAAAATTTTGGATAAAAAGATTCACAGTCATGTTACTCAATTTGGAACAAAGGTAGGGATTACTCTTAAGATGCTAAAACAGAAAGAACCAATAATTAATGAAAGACTGGAGCAAAGCCCCGCTAGGATTCATAAGTTGGAAGAAATTATTAACAATTTGGGCTCCGCTTTTTCTTTCGTTAAAACTATTGAAAAGACTCCTCATAGAAAGAATTGCAAGTTTATATATGTTCCTAAAAACAGGGGTGCTACATCTAGCAACAACAACGAAGATCTTAAAATGATTAGTGTTCACCCCAATTTTATTGATTTGGTAAAAGAACCTATATATGAAGATAGATTCCTAAATTTTGTTCCAAGGAGTGTGATCATTAAAAATATGCATGCTAGAACTCCTGGGCAATATGTATGTGTGATCGAGGAGTTAGAAATCAAAGACGACAATACTTGAAACTGTGCATTATGCCTAGGTAGGGGCATAAAACAATAGCGCTAGTTGGGAGGCAACCGAATAGTTATCTTAAAGTTTCTTGTTTTTTTGTGTGCACACAATTATGCTACTGTTATGGTTGTGTTTTTTTGATTTAATTAGTGTTTGTGTCAAGTAAAGCCTTCGGGGATGATTTGGATGATAATTGATTTGACTCTGTGAAAAAATAGAAACTTTTGCGCCAGTTATGGAATTTTGTAAATTCACAGAAACATGCTTTTCCTCTGAATTTTTTTACACATAATTGATATAAAAATTTCCCACGTTTTCCTAATTTTTTAGAATTTTTAGAGTTACAACAATATGGTCAATGTTCAGATTACTATAGACTGTTCTGTTTTTGATAGATTTTGTTTTTGTTGTGTTTGCCTGTTTTGATGAATCTATGGATTGTATCGGGGGGTATAAGCCATGGTGAATTTAGAATACAGTAGGTATAATTCAATAATAAAGTATGAATGGGTTTAAAATACTACTTAAAGTGGTGATTTTCTTTATTATACTAACGGATCTCACAAAGGTTTTGTTGAGTTTTGTGTGCTGAAGTTTTCAAGTTTTGGGTGAGATCGCGATGGATGAAGGAATGAGTGAAAGGATCGAGATGGACCTAGAGGGGGGTGAATTAGGTACAATTACAAATTTTAATTCTTACTTAGCAATTTTAGGCAATATTGCAGAATATGAGGATGAGCCTAACAATTGTAAGTATGATGCTAAGAGCTAAGCAAGGCAAACAAGTACCACAAGTATATGAGTAAGTAAGCACAATATGAGCAAGTAAAGACTAAGAGACAAGTAACCACAAGTAGGGAGCTAGGGTTGATAATAACCACAACTTCGAGACGAGGATGTATGCCGATGTTCACTTCCTTGGAGGGAAGCTACGTCTCCGTTTAGAGAGGTGGATGTTACCATGAAGGCTCACCCTATTCTCTCTTTGAGATATCACCACGAAGGCGATTCCCAACCACTAGTGGTAGACCTTGGGGTGGTCTCCAAACCCTCACAAACTTTCCAGTGGTAATCACAATGGTTTGATTCCTCACTGTAGAACTCCTACCGCGTAGGAGGCGCCAACCTCCAAGAGTAACAAGATCAAGGGAAACGCTCAAAACTTGCTCAAATCACAAATTCCTTTGGTTGAGAGGAGGATAGAGGGACGATATATCTTTTGATTGGAACAACACTCAAGAATCCTCACTAATGCTCTTGGGATCTAGGATTTGCTGAAAGCAAGAGAGAGTGAGAGAGAAAGGTGTTCTTGGAATCTTTGCACTGTGTTGGACAACCCCCACACAAGGTGGGAGAAGGATATTTATAGTCATAGTACAAATGTGGCCATTGGAGGTCACTTATTCTGCACAGTCGTTGGACGTCCGACAGGTACCGGACGTCCGGACAAAAAGTTGGACCGGACATTCGACATGCATCGGTCGTCCGGCAATTAGGAAATGCAGTGATCTAGCGCATCAGTAGAGAGGGAAGGAGCACAGGGAGCGGACGTCCGAGAACGTCGGTCGTCCGGTGCACGGCCGTCTGGAGAGGACAGACTTCCGCTAATTTTGGCTCAGTGAAGTGGCACCGGATGACCGGTCACCACCAGACGTCCGGAAGTCGGTCGTCCGGAAGGACCAGAGATCCGAGAATATATGTTTTGTGGCATGACACCAGGCATCCGGAGAACACCGGACAGCCGGAGACTGGGAAGCACCGGACGTCCGGAGACCTTTGGTCGTCCGGATAAAGCAGAGGCCAAAAAGCATAGCTAAGATAAGAACTCCTCCTAAGATTTTTTTCCTCGATTTTGAGCAAGTCTTTTGCGAGAGCCAGCGACCCCCTCTTAATAGCGCTGGATCCCTATACTCAAAGAAAATAAAACCGAGACAGATCTAAAGCTTTGTGTATTGTTTCACCTTCCTTTGAGCATCTTGAAAATGTCAGTTATGATCCACACTAAAATCTCTTGGGAACAAAACCTGAGATGTACTTGACAGAAATTATTAGTTCCCTATATGTATGTTGTGAACAATATCAAAATATGATTAAGGGCATGATTGCACTTTCAATAAGGAGTGGCAAGAGCCTAAGCTTGGGGATGCCCGAGGCACCCCCAAGGTAATATTCAAGGACTCCCAAGCATGTAAGCTTGGGGATGCCCCAGAAGGCATCCCCTCTTTCTTCTATCGACTATCGATAATTTTACTTCGAGCTATATTTTTATTCATCACATACTATGAGTTTTGCTTGGAGCATCGTGTATTATATGAGTCTTTGCTTTGTTTGCCTTTTAGTTTGTCACGATCATCTTTTCTGGGCACACCTTTTTGAGAGGGACACACATTATTCGTGATTTGTTAGAATACTCTATGTGCTTCACTTATATCTTTTGAGCTAGGCAATTTCTCTAGTGCTTCACTTATACTCCGTTCCTTTATCTAAGGTGTATTTTTTGGGCGCGGTGACCAAGGCAACAAATTATAGATAATTGAGGACAAATTTACCCTTGGCAAATTTGTTGGTTAGTGGCAAGTAAATCAGTTAGGCTATGCAATGAAGAGACACTGACAATCAGGGGAGATATACTTTCCTTCTTTTTCTAGAAAAAGAGATACATGCAATCAGAAGAGGGATTATTTCCTTTATTCTGGAGGGCTAAAAAAGGGATTATGAGAAATTAGAAGAAATGCACCTTACATTGTGGAATTTTATCAAAAAACATATACACCTTATATAAAGGAATGGAGGGAGTATCATTTAGAGCACGACGATGGCTATATTTTAAAGAAATAGTTGCACTCTCATGGTCCACCTATATCCTTTTGAGAGTTGATAATAGTAATGGAAATTAGCGTGGGTTATGAATTTAGTCCTAATATGATAGGTATCCAAGAGGGATATAATAAAAACTTTCATGTAGATCAATGAATATGATAAGTTTGATTGTTCCAATATAAAGGTGGTAATATGCGAGCTATGCGAGTGAATAATGGTGGTATAGTAACAATATTGGTGTTAAGGTTTGTGATTCCCGAAGCATGCACATATAGTCTCCCGTTATTCTAAGAAGTTGGAGCATAAATTATTATTGATTGTCTTCCTTATGAGTGGCGGTCCGGGATGAGTGATGCTCTTTTCCTACCAATCTATCCCCCTAGGGCATGCGTAGTAGTACTTTGCTTTGAGGGCTAATAAAGTTTTGCAATAAGTATGTGTGTTCTTTATGACTAATGTGAGTCCATGGATTATACGCACTCTCACCTTTCGGCAATTTGCTAGCCTCTTCGGTACCGTGCATTTACCTTTATCACTTTGAGATGTGGTGCAAACTTCGCTGATGCATCCAAACCCCGTGATATGATACGCTCGATCACACATAAGCCTTCTTATATCTTCCTCAAAACAGCCACCATACCTACCTATTATGGCACTTCCATAGCCATTCTGAGATATATTTCCATGCAACTTCCACCGTTCCATTTTATTATGACACATATCATCATTGTCATATTACTTTGCATGATCATATAGCTGACATAGTATTTGTGGCTCAGCCACTGTTAATATTTTTTATACATGTTACGCTAGACCATTGCACATCCCTGTACACCGCCGGAGGCATTCATATAGAGTCATATTTTGTTCTAGTATTGAGTTGTAATTTTTCTTTTGAGTTGTAAGTAAATAGAAGTGTGATGATCATCATATTCATTATTAGAGCATTGTCCCAAGTGAGGAAATAAAAGAAGAGGCCAAAAGGAGCCCACAGAAAAAGAGGCCAAAAAGAGCTCAACAAAAAAAAGAGAAAAAGAAGAAGAAAATGAGAGAAAAGAGAGAAGGGGCAATGTTACTATCCTTTCCACACTTGTGCTCAAAGTAGCACAATGGTTTTCATATAGAGAGTCTCCTATGCTTTATTTTCATATAACTAGTAGGAATTTTTCATTATAAGAACTTGGCTTGTATATTCCAATGATGGGCTTCCTCAAATGCCCGAGGTCTTCATGAGCAAGCAAGTTGGATGCACACCCACTTAGTTTTATTTTTGAGCTTTCATACACTTATAGCTCTTAGTGCATCTGTTGCATGGCAATCCCTACTGCTTGCATTAACATCAATTGATGGGCATCTCCATAGCCCGTTTTAGCCTCGTCGATGTGAGACCTTCTTCTTTTTTGTCTTCTCCACAACACAACCAACATCATACTCTATTCCACCCATAGTGCTATATAAATGGCTTGTGCTCATGTATTGTGTGAGAGTTGAAAAAGGTGAAGCGTGTTAAAAAGTATGAACCAATTGCTCGGCTTGTCATCGGGGTTGTGCATGATAGATACTTTGTGTTAAGAAGATGGAGCATGACAAGGCTATATGATTTTGTAGGGATAACTTTATTTAGCGTTGATATTTTGAAAGACATGATTGTATGTTGGTATGCCTTATTATTATTGTTTTATGTCAAACTATAGACTATATGCTTTGAATCATTCGGATCTTTATATTGATGCCATAAAGATAAATTACATGATGAACATGATAGGTAGCATTCCACATCAAAAATTCATTTTTTATCATTTACCTACTCGAGGACCAGTAGGAATTATGCTTGGGGATGCTTGATATGTCTCCAATGTATCTATAATTTCTGATTGTTCCATGCTATTATAGTATCAATCTTGGATGTTTCATATGCAATTATATATCATTTTTTGGGACTAACCTAGTTCCCAGTGCCAGTTGCTGTTTTTTGCTTATTTTTGGCTTTTCAGGAAATCGGTATCAAACAGAGTCCAAACGGAGAAAAAACTTTAGATTAATTTTTTGGACCAAAAGAGACCCTAGAAGGTTTGGGAGAAGACCTAAGAGTCACGAGGGAGTGACAAGCTCGGGAGGCGTGCTCCCCGGGCTTGTGGGCCCCTCATGGCACCTCTTGACTTAATTTTGCCTCTATAAATTCTCAAATATTCCCCTGACATCACAGAGCCACCCAAAATACGTTTTTCGCCACCGCAAGTTTCTGTTCTCGTGAGATCCCATTTGGAGGCCTTCTCCAGTACTCTGCCGGAGGGGCAATCGATCATGGAGGGGCTCTACATCAACCTTTCCGCCCTTCCAATGATGTGTGAGTAGTTTACCACGGACCTACGGGTCCATAGCTAGTAGCTAGATGGTTTCTTCTCTCTCTTTGATATTCAATGCAATGTTCTCCTTGATATTCTTGGAGATCTATTTGATGTAATGACTTTTTGCGGTGTGTTTGTTGGGATCCGATGAATTGTAAGTATATGATCGGATTATCCATGCATGTTATTTGAGTCTTCTCTGAACTCTTTTATGCATGATTGTTATAGCTCTGTATTTCTGTCCGATCTATTGATTTGGTTTGGCCAGCTAGATTGATTTTTCTTGCAATGGGAGAGGTGCTTTGTGATGGGTTCGATCTTTTGGTGCTCAATCCCAGTGACAAGGGACATGACACATATTTGTATCGTTGCCATTAAGGATAAAACGATGGGGTTTATTCAGGCGTGAGTATTCTTTGTCTACATCATGTCATCTTGCTTAAGGCGTTACTGAGTTCTTTATGAACTTAATACTCTAAATGCATGTTGGATAGCGGTCAATGTGTGGAGTAATAATAGTAGATGCGGGAAGGAGTCGGTCTACTTGTCTCGGATGTGATGCATATATACATGATTATTTGCTTTTCTACCAATTGCCCAACAGTAATTTGTCTACCCACCATATGCTATTTTCAAGAGAGAAGCCTTTAGTGAAAACTATGGCCCCAGTTCTATTCTTATCATATATGAAAAATCCTAAAAATACCTTGCTGCAATTTTAATTTATTTATTTTATTTTGTATTTTTGTTCTATCTATCTATCACCATACAATTTAATCTTGCAAGTAACTGCGGAGGGATTGACAACCCCTTGTTCGCGTTGGGTGCAAGGATTTATTATTTTGTGTGTAGGTGCTACTAACGAGGTGTTGCGTGGTTGTCCTACTGGATTGATAAACTTGGTTCTTAACTGAGGGAAATACTTATCTCTATGGTACTGCATCATCTTCTCCTCTTTGAGGAAATCCCAACACAGTTCACAAGTAGCATGAGGTCATGATGTCCCTTACCGATTTGCCTTTATCATTTTGGGGATATGCACTTGAAACAACAACATATACACTAAAGAGAGCACCATCTAAGTCTGTCAAGACGACAACATATGAGTTATGGAATGGGAAGAAACCCAATTTGTCGCATATCAAGATTTGGGGTTGTGAAACTTATGTAAAGCATTTACAACCAAATAAGCTCTATCCCAAAGCAGACAAATGTTACTTTGTAGGTTATACCAAAGAGAAAATTGGGTATTCCTTCTACCAGAAGTGTGAGGACAAAGTGTTTGTCAAGAAATGGACACTTTCTCAAGGATTTTCTCACTAAATAAGTAAGTGGGAGGACAATACAGCTTCATGAGATTATTGAATCTCCTGCGAAAGTAAGCTGGACTACCGAACCGGAGTTTGCTCCAAAAGTTGTTCGCTGATACATCTCCAACGTATCTATAATTTTTGATTGTTTCATGGTATTATATTATCAATCTTGCATGCTTTATACACCATTTTGTATCATTTTTGGGAACTAACCTATTAACTCAGTGCCAAGTGCCAGTTGTTGTTTTCTGCTTGTTTTTGGTTTTATAACAAAACATACCAAGTGGAGTCCAAACACGATGAAACTTTTTGAAAAAAATTTCTGGACCAAAAGAGACCCTAGAAGCTTCGGGGGGGTCCAGATGATACACTAGGAGGCGGCAAGGTAGGGGCGCGCCCTGCCCCCTTGTGGGTCCCTTGCTGCTCCATTTGCCCTAATTACTGACCTATAAATTCCCAATATTTAGAAACCCCTAGGAGAGGTCCCGATACAATTTTTCCGCCACGACAAGCCTCTGTTCTTCCGATATCCCATTTGGAGGCCTTCTAGATACTCAGCCGGAGGTGGAATCGATCATGGAGGCCATCCTCATCAACATTGCTGCCTCCATAATGATGCGTGAGTAGTTCCCACAGGGCCTACAGGTCCATGGCAGTAGCTAGATCTCTCTCTCTCTCTATGGTCTTCAATACAATGTTCTCTTTGGAGATCGATTCAATGTAATTTGTTTGCAGTGCGTTTGTTGGGATCCAATGAATATTGGGTTTACGATCAGATTATTCATTGAAAGTAATTGAGTCTTTTCTGAACTTTATTATGTGTGATTTTATAGCTATGTATTTCTCTTCGATCAATCCGTTTAGTTTGGCTAACTAGGTTGATTTATCTTCAGTGGGGGAGGCGCATGGTAGTAGGTTCTATCTTGCGGTGTCCTCACTCTGTGATAGGAGTAGTGAGGCACGTATTTGTATTGTTGCTACTAAGGGTAGAACGATGGGGGTTCAAACATATTGTTTGTTCTTACTTTGTCTACATTACATCATCATGGTCCAAGCATGACTCTGTTTGTTGTGAACTTAATACCTTAATATTAATGTTGGATAGCGGTCGAGGGGTGGAGTAATAGTAGTAGATGTAGAATCATTCCGGTCTACTTGTCACGGACGTAATGCCTATATATTGATCATGCCATGAATAACGTCATAACTATGTGCTTTTCTATCAATTGCCAAACAGTAATTTTATCGACTGTCGCTATGCTCGTGAGAGAGATGCCTCTAGTGAAAACTATGGCCCCCGTGTCCATTCACTTCATATTACTAAAGCCCTAAATACCTTGCTGCAATTTATTTACTTTCATTTTGTTTTGCAAATTATCTATCTATCATTGCCAGAATTAATCCTTGCAAGTAATGAGTATGGGGGACTGAAAACCCTCTTGCACGCGTTGGGTGCAAGTATTTGTTTTGTGTGTGTGTGCAAGTACCGTTTACCTTTGTTTGCGTGAGTCTCCTACTGGTTGATAAGCATTGGTTCTTAACTGAGGGAAATAATTTCTGCTACTATACTACATCACCCTTCCTCTTCCGGGAAATCCAACGCCTATCACAAGTAGCATCCGCACAACTGAACCAGAAGTTACTACACCAGCTGTAGAAACTCCAGTTAAGACTTTAACTGAACCGCGTAGGTCAGGAAGGGTTTATCGGACCTCCTGAATGGTTTCACGATGAAATATTCATCTTAGAGGAAGATGAACCTGCGCACTACAAAGGAGCGATGGCGGCGCCCAACTCCAAAGGATGGCTTAAGGCAATGTGATTGCTTGTATCTGCGTTGGTATTTCCCCGAAGAGGAGAGGATGATACAACACATCAATGGTAAGTATTTCCCTCAGTTATGAAACCAATGTATCAATCCAGTAGGAGAACCAAGCAACATTATGTAAACGGTACTTGCACACAAATAACAAATACTTGCAACCCAACGCGTATGAGGGGTTGTCCATCCCTCCACGATATAGAGATAGATTAAATTGTATAAGATTGGATAAATAGATCTTGCAAAAACAAAAAATAAAATAGATAAAGAAAAAGTGCAGCAAGGTGTTTTTGGGTTTTTGGGATAATAGATCTGAAAATAATATGATAGAAAATAGACCCGGGGGGCGTAGATTTCACTAGTGGCTTGTCTCAAGAAAATAGCATACGGTGGGTAAACAAATTACTGTTGGGAAATTGATAGAAGAGCAAATAATTATGACGATATCCAAGGCAGTGATCATGTATATAGGAATCACGTCCAAGATTAGTAGACCGACTCCTTCCTGCATCTACTACTATTACTCCACACATCAACCGCTATCCAGCATGCATCTAGTGTATTAAGTTCATGGAGAAACGGAGTAATGCAATAAGAACGATGACATGATGTAGACAAGATCTATTCATGTAGGAATAGACCCTATCTTTTTATCCTTAATAGAAACAATACATGCGTGCCTCACTACCCCTTCTATTACTAGGTGAGGACACCGCAAGATCGAACACATCACAAAGCACCTCTTCCTATTGCAAGAAAAATCAATCTAGTTGGCCAAACCAAACCAAAGTTTCGAAGAAGAAATACGAGGCTATAAAGATCATGCATATAAGAGATCAAAGAAGACTCAAATAATATCCATAGATAGAACTGATCATAAACTCGCAATTCATCGGATCCCAACAAAAACACCGCAGAAGTTACATCAAATAGATCTCATCAAGGAGAACATTGTATTGAAGATCAAAGAGAGAAGAATCCATCTAGCTACTACCTACGGACCTGTAGGTCTATGATAAACTACTCACGCATCATCGAAGGAGCACCAATGAGGATGATGAACCCCTCTGTGATCGTGTTCCCCTCCGGCAAGGTGCCGAAATAGGGCTCTAGATTGGATCTTGTGGTTCTGGAACTTGCGGCAGCTGGAATTGTGTTTCGTCGAATCCCCTAGGGTTTCTGGAATATTTGGGTATTTATAGAGCTGAGAGGCATTGGAAAGGACCTCCGTGGGCCCCACCACTCATCAGGGCGTGCCAGGGGCCTCTAGCGCGCCCAGGTGGGTGGTGGGCCCCATTGGCCTCCCCTCGTGCACTTCCTTGGCTCCCAAGTTGTCTTCTGGGCAAAAAAATCTCCAAAAAGTTTTTCCGCATTTGGACTTCGTTTGGTACTGATATTTTGCGAAGTAAAAAACAAGCAAAAAAACAACAACTGGCACTGGGCACTATGTCAATAGGTTAGTCCCAAAAAATGATATAAAGTTGCTATAAGATGAATGTAAAACATCCAAGAATGATAATATAACAGCATGGAACAATAAAAAAATATAGATATGTTTGAGACGTATCACAATGCAATCCGAAATGTACTCCATGTACGAGAATCAAGTTTGGAACTTGGTTGATCCTCTAGAGGGTGTGAAACCCATACAATGTAAATGGATCTTCAAGAGAAAAACAAATGCAGATGGTAATCCTGCCACTTCGTTCCTAAATATAAGTCTTTCTAGAGATTCCACTACGGACTACATACGGAGCAAAATGAGTGAATCTACACTCTAAAGTATGTCTATATACATTCATATGCAATCCATACTGAAATCTCTAAAAAGACTTATATTTAGGAACAGAGGGAGTACTATCTATAAGTCAAGGCTAGTTGTGAAAGGGTTTAGGCAGGTAGAGGAATTTGATTATGATGAAACTTTCTCACCAGTAATAATGCTAAAGTCTGTGCGGTTTATGATGGCAGCTGCTGCATATTTCAACTATGAGATATGCCAGATGGATGTCAAAACTGCTTTCCTAAATGGAACTCTCAAAGAGGATGTATATACGGTACAACCAGAAGGTTTTTTCGATCCTAAGGATGCCGGAAAGGTGTGCAAGCTTCAAAGGTCCATGTATGATTTGAAGCAACTATCAAGGGGCTGGAATTAACGTTTTGATGAAGTGTTTAAAGAGTTTGGCTTCATTAAAATGATGAAGAAGCTTGTGTATACAAGAAGTTTAGTGGGAGCTCGATAGCATTTGTAATCTTATATGTAGATGGCATATTGTTGATTAGAAATGATGTAAAGTTTCTTAGCATAATTAAAGATTCACTGAAGAACATGTGTTTTCCATGAAAGACTTAGGCGAATCAGCTTATATATTGGGCATAAAGATATATAGAGATAGATCAAGACATCTAAATGCGCTAAGCCAGCGCACGTACATTGACATGTTTTTAAAAAGGTTCAAAATGTAGAATGCAAAGAATGGTTTTCTCCCAATGTCACATGGCACGAGACTTAGCAGAAAGCAATGTCCTATGACAGTTGACGAGCCTGTGCAGATGAGTGGAGTTCCATATGCCACGACAATTGGATCCATCATGTATGATATGATATGTACAAGACCAGATGTTTGTTATGCACTAAGTGTTAGTAGCAGGTACCAAAGTGATCCCGGAGTGGCTCACTGGGAAGCTAAAAAATTCTTAAGTACCTCAGAAGGACAAAAGGACATGCTCCTTGTCTATGGAGGAGATGAAGAGCTCGTCGTAAATGATTATAGAGACGCTAGCTTTGTGGCTGATATAGATGACTATAAATCTCAACCAGGCTATGTTTTCACCGCCAATGGAGGGGCAATAGTTTGGAAGAGTTTCAAGCAGAACACTGTTGCAGATTCTATGGTGGAAGCATAATATATTGCGGCTTCAGAAGCTTCAAAGGAGGCGGTCTAGATCAAGAAGTTTCTTGAAGAATTTGGTGTGGTCCCAAGTGCAATGTACCCAATGGCACTAGATTGTGATAATAGTGGTGCCTCTGCTCAAGCAAAGTAAGCAAGATACCAGATGAAGACCAGACATACCAAGCGCAAATGTCACATTATCCGACAGTATGTCGATAAGGGGTTTGTGAAAGTACTCAAGATTCACACGGATTTGAATGTGTCAGACCCGATGATGAAGCCTCTACCACGAGCAAAGCATGATCAACACCGGATAGCCATAGGTGTTAAAGAAACCATGTAACTAGATAATTGACTCTACTACAGTGGGAGTGTGTTGGAAATATGCCCGAGGCAATAATATTGTATTATTATATTTCCATATTCATAAGTAAGAGTTTATACTCTATGCTATAACTGCTATGATCCTGGAATGTGCGACTCAGTGCAAAACTCATATGCACGCATGGAATGATAAACGATAAAATAAGATTCCTAGTCTCGCCTCTAAGACTAACTCAAAATTTGTTGGTGATCATATTTTTCGGATCTTAGGATATGATTAAGTGTAACAACAGTCATAAAACAACTTTGAGAATATGACCTTAGAAGAACGATCATACTGAATCGACCTAAACTTGTTTGTTATACTTTGATATACAATCATCAGAAGTCAATTGCTATAACACAGTGAGTTAATATGTGATTTAGTTCCTTTGACCATGAGAGTATCGTAGTCACTTCTTATCGTACAATGAACTTTGGGGTTGATCAAACGTTATCTGTAACACGGTGATCATAACGACAATTTAAAAATTCATAAAAAAGTTTGACAAGGTACTAGATAACTCAAGAGTAGGATTTTCTCCTCCGACGATGAAGAGATGTTCTTAGGGCCCTCTCGGTATGACAGCATCCATCATCGTCTAACAAGACACAATTGACTAGGTCACGGGGATGTCGGAATATGTCAATGAGAAAGTTTGTTAACAACGAGACCGATATAGTGAGCATGTGTATGAATCAAGAGGATACCGATATATCTCATGTGACAGCCTGGATTTTTCCTTCTCTCTTTTTCTGGACTTGGTTTTTGCCTTTGCCTTGATTTGGATTTTTGGAATCAATTAAAATGGACTTGTCACTTGGGCATGCCCTTGACTTTCACCCAAGTGACCTATGTACTTCTCATTCAACCTTATTTCTCTGATAAATCCCCAAAATAATCAAACGAATATTTTTCATAAAAGAAAAATATTCATTTTCCTCTCTGAAACTCTTTTCAGAAACTAGTGCTCCAAAGAAACCCTCATTTTTATTGCTCCAATAATCCTAAAATAATTCTTGAATATTCTTTGGACCTTGGCACACCTTCGCAAGCAAAAATATTGCATGACTTTTTGTAATATTTTTGCTATAGAAAATAATTTCTCTTCTTGCCCAAAATTTCAGTTTGTACAGCAAGTACATTTTTCCTTGATATTTTGGCCCTGATTTTTCTTGAGCCTAATTACCCTCCTAAGAAACCCTTAACCCTAGGAGATAAGCCCTAATGGCCATCTAGAAGCTAGCCAAACTTGGCGACCAAGTTCCTGGTCAGAAACTTGCCAAGTTGGTTGCGTCAAATCTGGTCGGCCTGGTGATGTGTCCTCAGCTCCTCTAGACTAAACACTGCGTGGACTTTAGCCCAGACATGGTTTGGCCGCACGTGGGCGCCGTTTTGACCATGCCAGGGCAGTGACCGCATGAGGACACGGCATCTGGCACGCGTTTGACGCGCTCTAGGTAGCGCCAACGCTTATGTTCGGTGCGTGCTCGAGCCAGAGCTCGCCGACGACTGCCGCGTCGCGCCACCAGTCTCGACCCATCATCCTTGACCCCTCCGTGGCGCTCGCCGACGACGGAGACGCCGCAGCGAGCACGGGCACGTCGCGGCCAAACGCCATAGTGCACCCGTGCCCTTGTCCTCTTCTCCCCTGCTCCCTGTGCTCGTCCGCGAGCGTGGACAGCCTCCGCCTTGACACTGAAACCTTGCCCCCTCGCACTGGTGCCTTTCGTCGCCATTCGCCGGCTTCTATTGCACTCTGGCGGCGCCACGTTACCCCCTCTCGCTCCAGCTATAAATAGCGCCCCTCTCCTCGCTTCCATGTTGGAACACGCGGTACGCTACGCTAGCGCCAAATAAAAATTTCTACAGCGCACCCAAGATCATGTTGCTAGAAATAGATTACGAGATCGGGTTTACCACTAGACGCGCAGTCACCGCAGCGGAAGTAGAGTTGGTGATGCGTGTAGCCGATCTCTCAGCCTGTCTCCTCCTCACGTTCCCGATATCCCGCGAACAGCGAAGACCCGCGAACGATGATCTCCCGCGAATGGTGAAGACCCGCGAACGGTGATCTCCCACGAACGGCACCTCGCGGTTCCCTCGAACGGTTCGTCCAAGCACCACAGATGCGATGCCTCCAAGGTATCCACACGTATGGGGCAGCGTCGAGCGGCGGACTACTAGGTCCGGTCACGCGGCATGGGCGTGGGGAGTGGAGGTGGCTAACCAGGTTTCAAAAATCAACCCTAAGTGGTGCGACCACTCCCCTTTATATAGACCTCCGAGGTGGGCTCAACACTTGATCCCACTAGGAGTCCACATCCATTTTCCACTCGGATCCAATCCGAATGGGCTGCAGCCCCTTAAGTGTGCGACCCTATAGGTTCATGTACACATGGACACGACCAAGTCGATAGTTGGTAGCGGCTCCTAGCAGAACATGCCAACTCCCATCTGTGTGTAAAGTCATTTGACGCACCCTGACAATGTGTCATATGCAACATTCCTTTTGCCTCACGATATTTGTTGTCGATCTCAAGGCGAGTACTTGTCACCCTTGTGATAGCTTGACCTCTCTTCTCGAAACCGTGATACAGATTCCTGAACTAGGTTAACACTTAACCCAAGTCGCATGGCCATGCTTTCTGAATCTGATCACTCGAGAGGGCCCAGAGAATCTCTCTCCAAATAGGAGGGGCAAATCCCATCTTGGTCAACCATGTCTCACGGCATGTCTCATGGCTCACCCGAAAGCTACCTTTATAGCTACCCAGTCACGGAGTAGCGTTTGATAGACCCTAAGTGAGTCGATCCTCATCCCGAGAACATGTGAGGACCTCAAGTCTAGGACATGGCATAGACATTGTACTTGAGACTAACAGATGACAATCTCTCGCTGCGTCTCAAAGTGGGTCTGTCCGACTCGGTGATCTCCATCCCCGAGTCCATACTATCGGTCTAACATCTCCATGCACATGACTTGTGAAACATAGTCATCAACCGAGTCGTATACTAGTCAACGATATGTGTCCGCATAACCTTATCAACTAGGGACCATTAAAACAATCATCATACAATACATAGTTCCACAAACAAGTCACATGCTTATTGATACATATCATTGATGATGTTCAAGGACAATACAAAGGACTCATGAATACATATGGAAATATCATCATCACATGATTGCCTCTAGGGCATATCTCCAACAGTCTCGCACTTGCACTAGAGTCAATCATTTAGGCATCGTATGCCCATGGAGCTCATGTGCGCCTCATGCTTCGGACATGGGAGAGGCTTCGTCAATGGATCAGCAACATTTGCATCCGTGTGTACCTTGCATATGTTTACATCACCTCTTTTGACAATGTCGCGAATAAGGTTAAAACTCCTGAGTATGTGTTAGGTTTTATGATGGTTCCGTGGTTCCTTGACTTGCGCAATGGCACCACTATTATCACAATAGAGGTCCAATGGATTAGACGCGCCCTCAACCACACCAAGATCAGAAATAAAATTCTTCACCCAAACACCTTCTTTTGCAGCTTCAGAAGCCGCAATCTACTCGGCCTTTGTTGTAGAATCAGCTACCGTATCTTGCTTGGAGCTCCTCCAGCTCACCGCTCCCCCGTTCAGAATGAACACAAAACAGATTGCGATCGACTATCATCCCTATCGGTTTGGAAACTAGCATCGGTGTAACTCTTTACAACGAGCTCATCCTCACCTCCATAAACCAGGAACATATCCTTAGTCGTTCTCAAGTACTTAAGGATGTTCTTAACCGCTGTCCAGTGACCCTCACCTGGATTAGCCTGGTATCTTCCCACAACACTAAGAGCAAAGCTAACATCGGGACGAGTACATACCATAGCGTACATGATGGACCCAATAGCCGAAGCATACAGAATCCCATCCATGTGTCTTCGCTCATCAAGAGTCGAAGGACTCTTAGTCTTGCTAAGACTAATGCCATGTGACATGGGCAAGAAACCCTTCTTGGCATCTTGCATGTTGAGCCGCTTCAACACCTTGTGAATATATGCACTCTGGCTTAATCCAATAAGCCTTCTCGATCTATCTCTATAGATCTTAATTCCCTAAATATAAGCTGCTTCTCCCAAGTCCTTCATCGAAGAACTATTTTCAATGAGTCCTTGACAGATTCAAGCATTTGAACATCATTTCCAATCAATAATATGTCATCCACATATAAGATCAGAAATGCGACTGAGCTCCCACTAACCTTTTTGTATACACAATGATCAGAATCGTTCTTGATGAAGCCAAACTCTTTGACTGTTTCATTAAAACAAATGTTCCAATTCTGAGATCAATCCATAAATGGGTCTCTGAAGCTTGCATACCATGCTAGACTTCTCTGGATCGACAAAACGCTCGGGTTGTGTCATATACACATCCTCGGTTAAATTTCCATTAAGGAAAGTCGTTTTGACATCCATCTGCCATATCTCATAGTTGAAATATGCTGCTATAGCAAGAATGATCCGAATTGATTTAGGCATCGCTACCGGTGAGTAAGTATCATCGTAGTCAACTCCTTGAACTTGTCGATAACCTTTAGCGACAAGTCGAGCCTTATGGACTGTGACATTTCCGTCCATATCGGTTTTCTTCTTAAAGATCCACTTGCACTCTATGGCTCGAACGCCATCTGGTAGGTCAACCAAGTTCCAAACTTGATTCGGATCTCATGGCCTTAACCCATAACTCGGAATCAGGGCTCTCCATCGCTTCCGCATACGTAGTCGGCTCGTTGTTCTCCAAGAACAACACATTGCAGTCATGCAAATTGCGTAACCTTTCCGACCTCCGTGGAACCGGTGTCTACTCCACTACGGGTTCCCTGACTAACTCCGGTGTGACAGTATCACCTACCGGAACGTCCCCGTGTGGTTCTTGAATTTCTTCTAGTCGGACCGTCCTCCCACTAGCCTTCCGATTGAGAAACTCTTTCTCAAGGAAAACTCCATGTCGAGCGACAAACACTTTGCCCTCTCCACGGTTGTAGAAGTAATATCCCAAGGTTTCCCTTGGATATCCCACGAATATGCACTTGTCCAATTTGGGTGTGAGCTTATCCGACTGGAGTCGCTTGACATATGCTTCACATCCCCAAATTTTCAGAAAAGACAAACTGTGACTCTTCGCAGTCCATATCTCATATGGTGTCTTATCTACGGACTTAGATGGTACCCTGTTTAGTGTGAAAGCTGCAGTTTCTAGAGCGTATCCCCAAAATGACAAGGGTAAATCCGACTGGCTCGTCATCGATCGGACCATGTCCAACAGGGTCCGATTCCTCCGTACCGACACACCACTTCTCTGTGGCGTACCCGGAGGAGTCAGTTGTGGAACTATTCCATGACTCTTCAGATGATCATCAAACTCCTGGCTCATATACTCACCGCCATGATCAGATCGTAGAAGTTTTATTTTCTTGCCGAGTTGATTTTCCACTTCGTTCTGAAACTCCTTGAACTTTTCAAAAGTTTCTGACTTGTGCCTCATCAAGTAGACATATCCATATCTACTCAAGTCATCGGTAAAAGTCACGAAGTATTGGAAACCACCTCTGGTTGTCGTGCTCATTGGTCCACATACATCACTATGTATAAGTTCCAACAGCTCGGACGCCCTCTCGCAACTCTTTGCAAAAGGAGTCTTAGTTATCTTACCGAGTAGGCAAGACTCGCATGTCTCGAATGATTCAAGCTCAAACAAAGTTAGAATTCCATCATCATGGAGCTTCTTCATGCGCTTTTGACTAATGTGTCCTAGTCGACAATGCCAGATGTAAGTCGGATTTATCTCATTAGGCTTATGCCTCTTGACATTTATGTTATAGACTGATTCACCTTCAATATCTAGGATAAATAACCCATTCACAATGGGTGCAAAGCCATGAAACATATTATTCAAGTAAATAGAACAACCATTGTCCTTAATACTGAATTCATAACCTTGTCTCATCAAACATGAGGTAGAAATAATGTTTCGACTCAAAGCAGGAACATAATAACAATTATCGAGTTCCATTACAAATCCTGAAGGTAAATTAAGTTGCATAGTGTCGACGGCCAATGCAGCAACTCTTGCTTTATTCCCGACGCGTATGTCGACTTCTGCTCTTGCGACATTCCTAGTTCTGCTTAGCCCCTGCATCGAGTTGCATATGTGAACAATCGATCCGGTATCATATACCCAAGAGCTACTAGAAACATCAGCAAGATAAATGTCTATAACATATACAACAAGTGTACCTGAAGAAGAAGTCATACTTCCAGTCTTCTTGCCCTTCTCAGCAAGCCACTTGCTGCAGTTCCTTTTCCAGTGTCCGGGTTCCTTGCAATGAAAGCAAATACTCCCCGAGGCCGTCCCTGACTTAGGCGCAGCGGCGGTAGTTGGAATTGCCTCCTTCTCCTTGCCCTTTGCCTTAGCCATTTTCTTGGACCAACTCTTCATGAACTTAGCCGAGTTCTGCACCATCAACACTTGACGATGCGTACCTTTCTTGATATCCTGCTCTGCCACTTTGAGCATCCCATGCAATTCAGTGAGCTTCTTTTCCATCCCATGCATATGGTAGTTCAAGATGAACGGCCCATAGCTATCCAGAAGAGAACCCAAAATTGTATCTGTGGACAACTCATCCCCAAGTGGGAAGCCCAGCCTATCCAGAGCTTGCATGTACCCGATCATCTCGATCACATGCGGGCTCAGTGGATCAACCTCTTTCAGCTTACAATCCATCAAGGATCGCCAGACGTTGAACCTTTCGGTCCTAGCCTGCATTTGAAACATGCTCTTAAGGTTCTCGATCATATCGAAAGCCTCAATATTTTCGAACTGCTGCTGCAGATCGGGCTCCATAGAAGCCAGCATGAGATAGCTGATCTCGTTTGATTCATCAACGAGTTTCTGGTAGGCATTTCTGGCTGTGGCATTAGCATTATCGGCAGGTTCCTCTGGAAGCGGATTCTCTAGAACTTGTTCCTTTTTCTCATGCCTAAGAACAATTCTCAGGTTTCTATACCAGGTGGTAAAGTTTGTTCCATTCAATTTATCTTTTTCCAGGATTGATTTCAACGCAAAAGGGGTAACTTGAGCAGGTGGTGCCATTGATCTACAACAGAAATATGCAAAACACTAAGACATGTATTCATGAAGAGTAATTCATATTAAACATTTTAATAAGAGCATTACTCCCACTAAAATCAACATCCCTCGGTTGATACTTAGTGATTCAAGATCCAAGATCAATATGTCAACTAGTGAGCTTTTGCATCACCGCTAGAGGACAAGATCACTCGGTAAGCAACTCTTGCTAATTGTACCTCCATACGACTCTTGTTGTTGGGGACATCTCATGCCTCGCCAACTCCTATGCCTCGTGGCCCAAAACTGTTTTGATAGCCACGACAAGTCAACCAATGCTTCGCGTGTAAGTGTCCGACACAAACCCATCACTTCAAGGAGATCTAGTGGCATCCTAATTTCATAGGCCCGCCACTAAATATACTTGACATGTGAAGGTGCAGCAATTGGGGAGGCATTTATACTTGACATTCTTTGAGCGATCACCCTACTTAAAACATCTACCATGCAAAAGAAGGGTGCATAAAAGGGATAAACTTTCACAGGCAGTTTATATATATGTGTGATATGGTATAGCCCCTTTTCACAGCGCATGGTGATCTCCATCTCCACGTGCACGGTCTGCCCATGCATGGTTATCCTCATGGTGATCTCCATCTCCACGCCATGGTGTCAACCGCCAAGTGTTACATAAGATACTATACTATTAAAAACTAATAGCTACCGAAAGTAAAATTACATTACATGGCTTCTGATGTTGACACGCAGGTCATTAATACAATAATGGGACAACCATATGGCTCCTGCCGGTTGCCGCACTCATGACACGCAGGTCATGAAACAATAATATACAAGCAACATACATGGGCTATACCAAATCACAGTCATTCCCTGCAAAAACGAGTCAGACGTTCTACCGCCGAAGATAAAACCTCCTGAAACTCTTTCTTCCAAGTGGATTTAGGCCTAGCTAGAAGTGCCGAAATCTCATTCTGACATTTCGCCGCTAATCCAACTTTTCGTTAGCTTCAGTTTGACAGGTCGTGGAGCAAAATCGGAGTTCGTATGCAAAAGTTACAGCCGTTTTACCGAGACCGCTCCAACAGATTTCAGCACCGCGGAAATCACATTTCCAAGGTGTTGATCTATGTTCCAATTCGATCAATCTCATTGATCTTCGTGTGCTGCATCCGGATTTACGTTCCACTGTCTACCCCAATGGCATAAACCGACCGGTAGGGGTAAGTCGTGTCATGACCTCTGCGTCACGATCACGGAAACAAGATCACGAAACCAACCTTCAACACTGACGTGCGCGACTGATCTCATTGACCCGCACTTGAACCGATCTACATATCTCATATGCATATCATCGAATCTATCACCACACAGCGGAGGCTCTGATACCACTGTTGGAACACGTGGTACGCTAGGCTAGCGCCAAATAAAATTTTCTACCGCGCACCCAAGATCATGCTGCTGGAAATAGATTACGAGGTCGGGTTTACCACTAGACGCGCAGTCATCGCAGCGGAAGTAGAGTTGGTGATGCGTGTAGCCGATCTCTCAGCCCGTCTCCTCCTCGCATTCCGATCTCCCGCGAACAGCGAAGACCCACGAACGGTGATCTCCCGCGAACGGCACCTCGCGGTTCCCTCGAACGGTTCGTCCAAGCACCGCAGATGCGATGCCTCCAAGGTATCCACACGTACGGGGGGCAGCGTCGAGCGGCGGACTGCTAGGTCCGGTCGCGCGGCATGGGCATGGGGAGTGGCTGTGACACCCCCGATTCAATCGTACACTAATCATACACACAAACGTGTACGATCAAGATCAGGGACTCACGGGAAGATATCACAACACAACTCTAAAAACGTAAATAAGTCATACAAGCATCATAATGCAACCCAGGGGCCTCGAGGGCTCGAATACAAGTGCTCGATCATAGACGAGTCAGCGGAAACAACAATATCTGAGTACAGACATAAGTTAAAAAAAGTTTGCCTTAAGAAGGCTAGCACAAACTGGGATACAGATCGAAAGAGGCGCAGGCCTCCTGCCTGGGATCCTCCTAAACTACTCTAATGGTCATCGTCAGCGGCCTCCACGTAGTAGTAGGCACCTCCGGTGTAGTAGGAGTCGTCGTCGACAATGGTGTCTGGCTCCTGGGCTCCAGCATCTGGTTGCGACAACCGAGAGGAAAGGAAAGGGGGAAAAGAGGGAGAAAAGCAACCGTGAGTACTCATCCAAAGTACTCGCAAGCAAGGATCTACACAACATATGCATGGGTCTGTGTAAAGGGGCAATATCAGTGGACTGAACTGCAGAATGCCAGAATATGAGGGGGATAGCTAGTCCTGTCGAAGACTACGCTTCTGGTAGCCTCCATCTTGCAGCATGTAGAAGAGAGTAGATGGTAAGTTCGCCAAGTATCATCGCATAGCATAAACCTACCCGGCGATCCTCCCCTCGTCGCCCTGTGTGAGAGCGATCACCGGGTTATATCTGGCACTTGGAAGGGTGTGTTTTATTAAGTATCCGGTTCTAGTTGTCATAAGGTCAAGGTACAACTCCGGGTCGTCCTTTTACCGAGGGACACGACTATTCGAATAGATAAACTTCCCTGCAGGGGTGCACCACATTACCCAACACGCTTGATCCCATTTGGCCGGACACACTTTCCTGGGTCATGCCCGGCCTCGGAAGATCAACACGTCGCAGCCCTACCTAGGCACAACAGAGAGGTCAACACGCCGGTCTAAATCCTATGGCGCAGGGGTCTGGGCCCATCGCCCATTGCACACCTGCATGTTGCGTGGGCGGCCGAAAGCAGACCTAGCCCCCTTAATACAAGCGCGGGCTTACGGTCCAATCCGGCGCGCGCCGCTCAGTCGCTGACGTCAAGAAGGCTTCGGCTAATACCACGACGTCAAGTGCCCATAACTATTCCCGTGTAGTTGGTTAGTGCGTATAGGCCAGTGGCCAGACTCAGATCAAATACCAAGATCTTGTTAAGTGTGTTAATTGAAGTATCCGCGAACGCCGACCAAGGCCAGGCCCACCTCTCACCTAGGTGGTCTCAACCTGCCCTGTCGCTCTGCCACAAAGTAACAGTAGGGGGCTGTCGGGAACCCAGGCCCACCTCTACCGGGATGGAGCCACCTGTCCTTTCAGCCCCCCACATCGGAATCATTTGCGGGTACTCTATGAGCCGACCCGACTTTAGTCACCACATGTATCATATAATATGTATGTAAGTATATACCCGCGATCACCTCCCGAGTGATCACGGCCCAGTAGTATAGCATGGCAGACGGACAAGAATGTAGGCCCACTGATGGAATACTAGCATCCTATACTAAGCAATTAGGATTGCAGGTAAGGGTAACAACTACAGCAACAATGACAGGCTCTGCAGCAGAATAGGATTAACGAAAGCAGAAACATGCTACACTACTCTAATGCAAGTAGTAGAGAGAAGGAATATGCGATATCTGGTGATCAAGGGGGGGCTTGCCTGGAAGCTCAGCCGAGAAGGAGGGGTCGTCAACAAAGTAGTCGATCGGGGCACCAGTAGCGGCGTTCGTCTCGTAGTCTACCGGAGAGAAGAGGGGGAAGAAACAATGAATACAATGCAAACAGATGCATAATGATGCATGACATGACAAGTAACACTGCCAGGTATGTCCTAACGCAGAAAGAGGCGATACCGGCGAAGGGGGGAAACATCCGGGAAAGTATCCCCGGTGTTTCGTGTTTTCAGACAGATGGACCAGAGGGGGAAAGTTGCATCTTTGCTATGCTAGGGATGTATGGCGGATGAACGGGCTGCGTATTCGGATTTGTCTCGTCGTTCTGAGCAACTTCCATGTACAAAGTTTTTCCATCCGAGCTACAGTCTATTTTATATGATTTTCTAAAGTTTTAATTATTTTTAGAATCTATTTAATTATTTTAAATCAACATTATCCAGAATAGTGTTTGCTGACGTCATCATGATGTCAACATGACGTCAGCAGTCAACAGGGCGTTGACTGGGTCAAACTGACGTGTGGGTCCCGCATGTCATTGATTGTTTAGTTAATTAACAATAGTTAATTAGCTAATTAGGATAATTAAATAGGATTAATTAAGTTAATTAATTAATTGATTTATTAATTAAATTTATTATTATTATTCTTTTAAATCTTTTTTATATATAAAATTGTTCTGGGGGCTAGGCCCCACATGTCATTGGCCCTAGGGGCCATAGCAGGCGACGGGCAAGCGGGCGTGGGCGCGTGGGCGCCAGCCCGTTATGCCGCTTGCCGAGGCAGGCCGCGGGGGCGGAACTGGCGAGGCGCGGCGGGGCGCCAGCGACGCAGGGATGCAGGGCTCGCCCGTTGGAGCCGGGTGCGGGGCGACGTGCGCGCCAAGGCCAGGCGCCAGTGATCGGGCGCGGCACGGAGGAGAGCAGCGCTGGCGAGGGCGCGAGCAGCGCGCAACCGCGGGACGGCATGGAGGAAGACGCACGGCATGGTGGCGAGGCCAGGGCGGTGTGGCGCGGGGTCGGCGATGGCCGAACAAGGCCATGGCGGGCGCGGTGCAGCCTCCACCGGGCGGAGGCGGGGCGGAGTAGAGGCGGACGAGTGCGGAGTCGGGCGGCGAGCGCGGCGACTACGGGGCCGGCTGCGAGCGGGCACGGCAGCAAGGGGGAGCCGCAGCTGCGAACGGCAGCAGCAGCAGCAGGCCATGGCGGGCGTGCAGCGAGCTGCAGGTGTGCGCGCGCGGGAGGGTGCGTGCGCGCGCGTGTGCTGGATGTGGCTGTGGCCGTGAGCGCGTGCGCGAGGGAGATAGGAGGAGGAGAGGAGGGGGCGCGTGCTCACGGTGGCCGTAGGGGAGTGGCAGCGGGGCGCGGGGAGGACGACGGGGACGACGTGAGCGACGACGGGGACGAGTAGGTGACAGAGAGGACGACGGGGAGGCAGTCCGGCGACGGCGTCGCGGTCCGCGGGCAGCGGTGGGCGCGGTCGATCCGGGCGGCGTCGGGGTCGGGCCCCTCCCCGATCCTGATGGGATCGAGAGGAGAGGGGGGAGAGAGAGTGGCGTCGTGGGGGGCAGTGGGAGAGCGGTAGTGGGTTAGGGTTTCCCCTGGTGGGGATATGGAGGGGAGTGGGTCGGCCGGCTAGGCCAGGTGGGCCGGCCTGGCCTGTTAGCTGGGCCGTCTGGCCCAGTTGGCCAGGGGGCCTTTTTCTTTTTTAGTTTTGTTTCTGTTTTTTATACTTTCCTTTTTATTTATTTTCTTTTATGTTTTCTCTTTATTTACCTAACATTTTAGTTTTGTAAAAATACATAGGTTGTACCTAATTTAGTAAACTTAATTAAGTCACATACCGAACATTTTTCTTTTAATGTTTGAAAGTCTTTGACATTTGACAAAAATTCAAATATGAATTCGAATCGTTTTGAACTAACGCGAGATTAGCGATAGTAACGGAAGTGACGTGGCATCATTAGCAGAGGTTACTGTAGCTTGATTATCCGGGCGTTACAGTGGCGGTGGCTAACCAGGGTTCAAAAATCAACCCTAAGTGGTGCAACCACTCCCCTTTATATAGACCTCCGAGGTGGGCTCAACACTTGAGCCCACTAGGAGTCCACATCCATTTTCCACTCGGATCCAATCCGAATGGGCTACAACCCCTTAAGTGTGCGACCCTATAGGTTCACGTACGCATGGACACGACCAAGTCGATAGTTGGTAGCGGCTCCTAGCAGAACGTGCCAACTCCCATGTGTGTGTAAAGTCGTTTGATGAACCCCGACAATGTGTCATATGCAACATTCCTTTTGCCTCACGATATTTGTTGTCGATCTCAAGGCGAGTACTTGTCACCCTTGTGATAGCTCGACCTCTCTTCTCGAAACCGTGATACAGATTCCCGAACTAGGTTAACACTTAACCCAAGTCGCATGGCCATGCTTTCTGAATCTGATCACTCGAGAGGGCCCAGAGAATATCTCTCCAAATAGGAGGGGCAAATCCCATCTTGGTCAACCATGTCTCGCGGCATGTCTCACGACTCACCCGAAAGCTACTTTATAACTACCCAGTCACGGAGTAGCGTTTGATAGACCCTAAGTGAGTCGATCCTCATCCCGAGAACATGTGAGGACCTCAGGTCTAGGACATGACATAGACATTGTACTTGAGACTAACAGATGACAATCTCTTGCTGCGTCTCAAAGTGGGTCTGTCCGACTCGGTGATCTCCATCCCCGAGTCCATACTATCGGTCTAGAATCTCCATGCACATGACTTGTGAAACATAGTCATCAACTGAGTCGTATACTAGTCAAGATTATGTGTCCGCATAACCTTATCAACTAGGGACCATTAAAACAATCATCATACAATACATAGTTCCACAAACAAGTCACATACTTATTGATACATATCATTGATGATGTTCAAGGACAATACAAAGGACTCATGAATACATATGGAAATATCATCATCACATGATTGCCTCTAGGGCATATATCCAACATTCCAAGCCTCACACCACTCCTCACCACCGCCATGACAACGTAGGAGCACCGTAGCCCGGTCGGGCAGGCCTCTGGCCGTCGACCCCGACCAGAGATCTCCGGCGACCTCCGCAGCCCAGCCACCTCGCTCCGGTGCCCCTCAAGCTCGACCAACCTCTCGGGCGTGGCATTGGGGATCCTCTGGTGCCACCTGGATGCTGCTGAGCCCTCGGAGCTGCCTCTCACCGTCGCCTTCTTCCTCTCCGGCAAGTCCCGTCCACCACCATCGCTTGCGAGCTTGACTGCGAGCAGCTCTGGCCATCCCACGGCAAGCCACGGGTACGTGCAGGTGTGCCGTGAACCCCTCTTTGTTTCTATCCCTCTGGTTTAGCCCCAAACCCACTCCTCGCCGGCGTAAGCTCTGGCGAAGCGCCGTCGCTCTCTGATCTCTCTCTCCCTCTCTCTTTCTTGATGGGTGGGGCCCAGCGTCAGCCTCACCGCTCGCGCCTGAAGCGGTACGAGTGGAGGCGTACTCCCTGTTTACGCCTTCGACGTCACCCCCCCAGGATTTTCTGAATCATTCAAATTTAATCAGATTTTGACTAAAACTTTGACCAGCCACAACTTCTAGCCTATAAGTCCAAATGAGTTGATTCTTTTCGCATTGTCTTTATTTCAGAAAGCTCTAGCAGCACCCCAAGATGTGGATTTTCCTTGCTGTCTAGAATTTCTGGTGGTTTTCAGATTGGTTTTTGATATTTGTTTTTGTGGTTTTTAAATATTTTCAGAAGGAGAGACTTGTCTTGAAGCCAACCAGGAGGAGTGTGATCCTCCTGTACACTAAGGCAAGCCACACCAACATTTGGATGGTGTTATTTCAATGAGTTTTTTATCCTCTGCACTTGTTTTTAAATATTTCAATGAAGTTTTTGATCTTGAGTAGTGCAAGATAATTATGTTGATCCGTATCTATGAGTTGCTAGCTTTGCATGTCGATTAGTTGCATGACCATGGCATAGTATGGGTTTTTTTATAAAGTTTTTATTTCAAAGTTAAACCTGATTAAGTCCAACTTGAATATGATGTTGATCACGTCATGGTGCCACTGAATCGGGTTTTACTCAGTGCGACCACATTTACCTTATCGGGCGGTCTTGATTCGGTCCTTTGTTGTGCCTCTCACCGGTGCCTCCCGCAAGGGAAGGTTATGGGCGTGCATTCCCTGGCCCGGTAAGCAGACATAACCTCGTGTGCTCGTTTTTGTTTTTATGGTACCTTGTCCCCATTTGGGACCGTTTTTGCCACGACGGTGGTCGTTGGTGCCTTTGGTAGGCACGGGGCCACCAAAGACCTAGCCCTGAGAGGGAGTTGGTCGGAGTGGCCGGGAGAGTGTCACGACAAGGGGGGGGTTTCATCGGAACGCCGTTAGTCCACCCGAATGGGAGTGAGAGGCCATGGGTTCCGTGGTGTGGGTAAAGTGCGCTACCTCTTCAGAGTGTATTTAGTCTATCGATAGCCGCGTCCTCGGTTATGGGCATAGCTCGGAAGTAAGTCACACCATGGATCAACTCTTATAATTAATCTTGCACACTAAATGATTGTTGTTGACCCTGGTTTCGTGATGATTCATGAACTCATGAGTTGCATCACGAGTGATTGGTTTCAGTTGTGACCCAGGTATGGTCACCGTTTGGTTAGAAGGTAACTCGTCTGGTAAGCGAGTTCGCGAGACTCGGTGCACATGTTGGTTTCACCGCATTACTGGTATTTCTTATATTGCATTAGCCTGATTAATTGTCATCGTGCTTATGTTTGTTGTGAGCTTGCAAGTACATTCAATGTACTGACCTGGCGTGTCATGCTAGCTTTCAGGCAAGTCGGTTCGCATCGGAGCGCATCTCGCGTCTAGGCCGTGTCCACGTTGGTGTCCCTGTGCTATGGGGTTTCCATTTCGTCGTTCTTCCACTGACGTGTAGTTTGTGTTATCAGGCCCTCGTCATGTTCATTAAGTAATGTACATACTGTCCAGCCGCACCGAGTGTGCCGCTTGGCCTCGTATCTCGACGTAATATCAGACTTATGTAATCCGCTAGCTTCAATAAAGCGGTTGTTTCTATACCATGTTGTTGTGTATTGCCAGAAGACTTGATCTCTGGGCTGGCAATGCAAGGTAAACCGGTTGCTCTGAGCCGGGGTGCCACAACGCTTGGTATCAGAGCCGCGCTGATTGTAGGACACGCTAGACCGTTAGTGCGTTAGTAAAACAGTAGATAGCTTCGTCTGAGTGCCGGTAGTCATAGAAATTGGTTGCTGCATTGCATGCATGTTTATCTGTTGTTATTACCAACCATATGGTTTGTGAGTGTAGATGGCTCCAGTACCGATCTTGTACCATCCTGAGCCAGCTCCGTACACATCGCCGCACCTACTTTAGAACGTGTGGCGACAATTCTACCCAGAGGGTGCTGATCCAGAGTATCGGGTATATCGGGAGCATCTGGCCGGTGCATTGTATGAGTATTATGCTGAGGTCACTCTACACCACAGTTCCCCTTCCGGCGCTTACACTCGTTCTACTAAGGGTGGTCTCGCTTCTACGCCATCTCAGGCGGTCCAGTTCGCTGCTATCGAGGCTCTTGTAGACTTGCGCTACAACGAGGTTCACATGCACACCCACCCAGGTCTCTTTTACTACCCATCTCTGCACGAGAATGGGCGTATCCGCTTTCCTTTGATTAATCCGGTGTGCGATCGTCCCACTAGCGACCTTTCTCGTTATATCACTGCTAGTTATCTCCTAAACTACAAGTTAGCCCGGGAGCTAACCCGCGCCCGGACAGCTCTCGTCGCTGCTCGTAATAGGAACCCTCTCCCTACTGTTGGTTTCGCTCCTCCAGTTCCTTCAGTTTCCATTCCTCTGGTGACTTCGCAGGGTACCGCTAACCATCTGGCAGTGACCCCTCACAGTGCTCCTGCTGCGTGGGCTTCCCTTGTCGCTACTCCTGCAGCTCCTATGCTTAGCTCCCATCCCGCGCCTGCCCTTGAGGGAGAGCCCTCGAGCCAGCACCATCGCGTCTCTCTTAACCCAGAGGTCTCTAATATCAGTTCAGGATCTGGGTCCGGCTCAGGAGAGAAGCCTGCAGCAGCACCATCCGAGCAGTAGACCGTTAGAGTATCGCTTTCATCATGAGTATGATGTATGGGTGTAATCGCACGTGTCATGATGCTTAGTTTCATGTATGAGGGTAGTAGACCCGTTGTGATGTTTACTTTCATGTTGAGTCTATGTATAATTATGCTGGAACCTTTTATTCGCTTTGGTTTTCTTTCGCTGTTTTCTTCCGGGATTCTTCAATGGCTTTCCTCCCATGTTGGATTTTTCTCATCATGGTTGTTATGTATTGGGAAAATAAATAATAGGATGACGCGGGGAGGCAGCAGCAGCCAAGCTTGTGAGGATGTCCCTGTCCGTCGCTCCGCAAGACAGGCAGGACATTCCCCCGAGCCATACCAGCCACCTCCGTCTCCATCGCCACATCTGCCTTCCACTAAGGAAATCCTGCGAATGTTTGAAGAAAGAAGGAGCAACGATCTGCTGGAAATATTTAAAAGTGTGCAAGTTATGGTTGGTGTCGGTGTACAAAAGAAGGGGCGCACTTTTGTACCCCTTTACCTGTGCACAGGCAGTCGGAGCCGCGCCCACGGTCACACCAAGCAGAACAGGGGAGGTGGACCGAGGTAAAACCAAAGCCCAAGACACCAGAGCAACGCCAAGACCAAGGACGCAAAGAAGCAGAGGGGCAGAGCAGTTTCCCCCGGCAAGACCCTTGCCGGGGACGGCTTCAGTAGCCCCGGCAAGACCCTTGCCGGGGCAGCACGCCCAAACACCAACAGAGCAAGCCACCCTTGAGCCCATGTCCCCAACACCATCAACCACGTTGGGCCAGGGCTCGGGTGGCTCCTCTGTGGTGGCATGCAGATCTTTGTGAAGACAAGGAATATTCAAGATCAGATGAGGATAAGAAGATAGCGATCCTCGGCAAGATCCTTGCCGAGGGGAACCACAAGACCCCCGGCAAGATCCTTGCCGGGGATGACGGCGCGACACAGCAAGGCCCTCGCCAGGGGCGCCAGCAGGGCCACTGCCAGGCCCGCACCAACCAAGTTTGCACCGCCGTTCTTATGCAGCTGCCAGCCCAACTAGCTGGGCAGGCACCTGCGTGGCAACATGCAGCTCCCAGGCCAACTCATCAAGTGCCTGTGTGGCGGCATGCAGATCTTCGTAGAGGCTCCACCACCGCACCACCTCAGCTGCCTGCCTGCCTACATGGCGCAGCACGCATCACTGGCCGGGGCGCGTGTCGAAGCAAGGAGGAGCGGCGACGGACGGGACGGGCCTCGCCCCCGTCCCCGATAAAGCTAGAGGACACCTCAGCGGCACATTAAATGCGCCTTGTCCTGTAATACGAGCGATAAGCTCGCAATACTGTACGCCTTTCCACCTCCTGTATGCCACTGTGGCAGCCCCTTTCGACTATAAAAGGAGGCCCGTGGCATACTGGAGGAGGATTCGGATCTTTGGGACCAGACACCCCACCATAGCTAGTTCGAGAGCCCAAGAACTCTCTGAAATACACCCACCCAAGCAGGACTAGGGTTTTACGCATCCTCGTGGCCCGAACCTGGGTAAACGATCCTTGTGTTGATTACTAATCCTGCTCTTCTCGCAACCCTGCGCCCCGGCAACCGTAGTAGGGATTCTTGTGATCCCATAGGTGTCGTTCCACACCGACATCTTTGGCGTGCCAGGTAGGGGGCGCAATTGTGAGAATCTAGTCTAGTAGTTAGCCTAGCAGTTCTTCGTCGCCATGGCTCCCAAGAAGAAGACGGCCACGACGATCGGCTCGTTGGGAGCCGAACGGCCCATGCCAGTGCGGGCGAGCAGCGGGCCGGTCACGGACAGGACCCGGGCCGCGGTCCGCGAGCACCAGCATCGCCCTGGTAGTCAGAGCCTGGAGAGAGGCATCGTTCGCGCGCCAGACGACCAGCCGCACGTCGCCAGATCCAAAGACAGAGCTGGGCCCCCCGCAGGCGGCGCAGGGCCCTCCAGGAGTGTCGTTGTGCCACCCCCGGGCGGCGCAGCGACCTCCAAGATGCCCACGCCGGCGACCACTGCGCGCTCTTCCCATGGTGTGCGCGACGAGCAGCGTCACCATGCCGGTGACCCTGGGCACCGCCGTGGGAAGAGCCATGTGCGTCGTCCGCGGGATGAAGGAGTTCAGCATGCCCGCCGAAGTGCTGGCAAAAATGGCACGTAGCCGCTGGGTCATAACGGAGCTCCTTCTAACGTGGTTAGAAGTCGAAGCGCGCCGCGATCCATGCAGCTGTCGCCGCCGCCCACGCCAGCAAAAGCTTTGGCGCACGCGTAGCTGCTCCTCGACTTCCCTCCTGCAGTAGAGAAGCTCGACGAGTGGAGGGTCACCATCCGGAGCCTCATCGCCGTCGCCAACAAAGACGATCCGCGACCGGCGGGGCCCTCGGGTCGGCGCTCCACCGAGCCACCACATGCTGGCGCTGGGAGGACCGGGGGAGCTGCGGCCACGGTGCACTCTCCTCCTCCTCGCCAGCCGCCGCAGGCGTTGGCCCATCGTGACGATGCTTGTGATAACATCTCCATAGCATCGTCCGACCCACGGACCCTCCGTGACCAGCGCCAAGTTCTTCGGGAACGAGCTCACGAAGATGCTCGGACCACCATCGAGCGCCAGCGCGAGACATGCCACCAGTCGGACAAGCGGGCGGGACCCGCTATGGACCACCCAACACCGGGGGGCTCCGGTGGCCTAACTTACGAGGTGGGCTGCCCGGCCTGTACCCGCGAGCTGCGGCAGTTCGAGTGGCCGTCCCACCGCACGTTCAAGCCCGACATCGGTGAGAAGTACACTGGCAAGACCCATCCGTCCGAGTTCCTCAGCATCTACACCATCGCGATGCAGGCTGCCAGAGCTCGCGACGACAAGGTGTTTGCCAATTATTTCCCGCTGGCACTGAAGCCCAATGTTATGTCTTGGTTGATGCACTTGCCGGCGGAATCCATTTCTTCTTGGTCGGATCTGTGCCATGAGTTCGTTGGCGCCTTCACAGGAGGCCACCAAGCTCATGGCCATGCCAGTGATCTACATATCATTCCCCAGAAGGAAGGGGAAACCCTGTGCAAGTACATCCAGAGGTTCAGCCGGGTGCAGTACAACATCCCAGACGTTCATCCCGCCGCTGTGATCAGCGCGTTCCATCAGAACGTGCGCAACCGCATGATGCGCGAAGAGCTGGCGATGATGAAGGTTAAGGATGTGGCCGAGCTCTACGTTCTGGCCGGTAGATTTGCCCGGGCTGAAGAGGGAAGGAAGTACCCCGACGAAGGCGCCGGTGCGGAAACCGACTCTACCGACGAAGACGCCGCCACCCCGACGAAGAAGGGCCGGCGTCGCAACAGGAAACGCAAAGGCAAGGCCGTGCTTGCCGTTGAAGGATCTGACGACATCGGCGCTGCCAAGAAGGTCAAGGCAGACGCCCCCGGCAAGGAGATTGCCGGGTGCGCCGCCTGCCGGGCCTTGGCGGCTACCGACAAGCCAGGAAGCTCCGGCAAGCAATACTGCAAGATCCACGACCTCCAGAACTGCCAGCAAGTCGAGCTGCTTGCTGTGAAGCAAAAAGCTGAGTACAAGAGGCGGGACAAGGAGAAGGACCAGGATGGTGCCGAGGGATCCGGCAAGAAGCGTGGCGGCCAAGGAGGCCGCCGCGGCAAGGACGACCAGCAAGAGAGGCCCGCCCGGGGCCGTGACAAGAAACAAGAATACGATGATCACGACGAGGACGACGAGTCCGGTGAGCAGGAGTTCCAGAAGGCTATGGAGGCCATGTACGTCGATGGTGGCGCCCCACTGCATACTTCTCACCGCCAGCTCAAGCAGTGGGCGCGTGAGATTACAGCAGCAGAGCCGTCGTTCGACGCTCAGAAGCCACTGAAGTGGTCCAGCACGCCCCTCATCTTTGACGCCGAGGACCACCCTGACCACACAACCGCGGTCGGGTGTTTGCCATTGTTGGTCTCACCAACGACACACAACCTCAAGGTGAACAAGATGTTGGTTGACGGTGGGGCCGGCCTGAACTTGATCTCGCCTGTCGTGATCAAAAGGCTACAAATTCCTGATGGAGACCTCGAGGAAATGGGCACGTTTCAAGGGGTCAATCTGGGGAGGAGCCAGCCGAAGGGGAAGGTCACACTGCCTGTGACGTTTGGAGGAGAGTTGAACTACAGGACGGAGGGGATCATCTTCGACGTGGCCGAGATCCCTTTGCCCTACAACGGGATCCTCTGCCGCCCGGCACTAGCCAAGTTCATGGCGGCATCACACTACGCCTACAACATGTTAAAGATGCCCGGGCCGTTGACCATCATCTCCGTCCCCTCCGACAAGAAGGACGCGCTGATCTGCGCCGACCAACTCTACCGGGAAGCAGTTGTAGCAGCTGCCGTCAAGGCACCTGCTCCTGCCGCTGAAGGCCCGGGAGGGAAGAAGAAGCCTGGCAAGACCTCTCGCACCCACTCCGGCAAGCACGCCTCTTTGGAGTGCTGCGCTACCGTCGAGGACGTGCCAGAGAGCTCTACCGGCAAGATCAATAAATCCAGAGCCGAGCCACCACAGACCAAGAAGGTGTCCGCCAGGGAGGATGGCATGGGAGGGGCCTTCACCATAGGCTCCACCCTCGACAGCAAATAGGAAGGCGCACTCGTCTCCTTCCTGTGGGCAAATGTCGACGTGTTTGTGTGGCAAGCATCCGACATCCCCGGTGTTCCCAGGGAGGTGATTGAGCACCACCTAGCTGTCTGCCCTCATGCGCGGTCCGTTAAGAAGAAGGTCAGAAAGCAGGCTCTAGAGAGGCAGGAGTCCATCACAGAGGAGATCAGGAAGTTGGAAGCGGCAGGTTTGGTGAGAGGAGTGCTCCATCCGATGTGGTTGGCCAATCCGGTAGTCGTGCGCAAGGCGAATGGGAAGTGGAGGCTGTGTATTGATTACACAGATATCAATAAGGATTGTCCTAAGGACCCCTTCCCGTTGCCGCGCATCGACCAGATTGTTGACTCCACGGCTGGGTGTGATCTGTTATCATTCCTCGACACCTACTCGGGCTACCACCAAATCTTCATGACAAGAGAGGATGAAGAGAAGACAACATTCATCACCCCATGTGGTACGTATTGCTTTTTACGGATGCCTTTCGGGTTGAAGGGTGTTGGCTCGACGTTTACAAGAGCAGTCCAAATTGGGTTTGAACCTCAGCTCCATAGAAATATGGTGGCATACATGGATGACATAGTGGTCAAAACCAAGGACAGGCCAACTCTTGTGCAAGATCTGGAAGAGACATTCGCCAACGTGCACAAGATCAACCTTAAGCTGAACCCTGAGAAGTGTGTCTTTGGCGTTCCGTCCGGCAAGCTTCTCGGATTCTTTGTGTCGCAGTGCGGGATCGAGGCAAACCCAGACAAAATCAAAGCTATTGAGCAGATTGAAGCACCCAGATGGATCAAAGACGTGCGTCGGCTCACTGGCTGTGTCGCCGCCATGAGCCGATTCATCTCCAAGTCCGCCGAGCATGCCTTTCCCTTCTTAAAAATCTTGAAGAAGGCAGGCCCAATGGAGTGGACCCCGGAAGCCGAGGCGGTGTTGCAAGATCTGAAGAAATACCTTTCCTCCACGCCAATACTGGTTGCGCCTAAACCACAAGAACCATTGCTGATGTATCTAGCGGCGACGAATCAAGTGGTCAGCGGCGCACTGGTGGCGTAGAGGGAGGTCGACGAAGAGGCAGTGGCGGCGGCAGAACCAGTGGATGGCAAGCCAAAGATCCCCCCGGCAGGGCCTGGTGCCGGCAAAACAGGGCCCCCGGCAGGATCTGGCGCCACCAAGACAGTGCTTGCGCAGTCAGGTGAGGTGGTGCAGAAGAAGAAGATGATGCAGCACCCGGTTTACTTTGTCAGCTCCCTCTTGCAGGGGGCTAGGTCGAGGTACTCCGGTGTGCAAAAATTGCTCTTCGGCCTCCTTATGGCCTCGAGGAAGCTGCATCATTACTTCCAAGCCCACGAGATCACTGTCGTCACCCGCTTCCCATTGCAACGGATACTCCATAACCCAGATGCAACCGGGAGGATTGTGGAATGGGCCTTGGAGTTGTCAAGTTTTGGTTTTAAGTTTGAAAGTACCTCGACAATCCAGAGCAGAGTCTTCGCAGGGTTCATTGCAGAATGGACCTCAACGCCCGACGAAGAAATCCAGTAGACCGCTCTCCCCGGCAAGGAAGCAGACCGCGACTGGATCATGTACTTTGATGGGGCTTTCTCGCCGCAAGGCGCCGGTGCCGGCGTGCTGCTCGTCGCACCCACCGGAGAGCACCTCAAGTACGTGGTCCAAATGCACTCTCCCAGGGAGATGTCCACCAACAACACTGCAGAGTACGAAGGGCTGCTTGCCAGTCTCGGGATCGCGGCAGACCTCGGGGTTAAGAAGCTCATCGTTAGGGGTGACTCGCAGCTTGTTGTCAGACAGGTCAACAAGGATTACCAGAGCCCATTGATGGAGGCTTACGTAGATGAGGTGAGGAAGCTGGAGGAGCGATTTGACGGTATCCAAGCGGAGCACGTCCCCCGAGTGGAGAACGACATCGCTGATTACCTGTCGAAGCGTGCTGCATTCAAGCTATCTGTGGAACCAGGTACCTTTTTGCTCCGGTTAACTCAACCATCCGTCGAACCATCAACGGGGCAGAATAAGCGGAGGAAGTCAGGTCCCGGCAAGTACTTTCCTACCGAGCCCCCTGGGGCTGCCGGCAAGGGTGCTGCCGCGAACGCTGAGCCTGCCAAAGGGCAACTGGCTCCGGCAGGGCATCAAGCCCTGGCCATGGAGACAGCCGCACCCATGGCTGAGGAAATGCCTTTGGTCCTTGCCGTCGAGCCCCAGGCTCCGGCATGGGCACAGCATACTGTCCGATTCCTCCAAATAGGGGAACTTCCTAAGGAGCGGGAAGAAGCAGAAAAAGTAGCCCACCAGTCTGCCCTGTACCAGTTCGTCGACGACGTCCTGTACAGGAGAAGGCCGAATGGCGTGAAATTGAAGTGCATCCCCCGGGAGGAAGGACTGGAGCTATTGGCAGAGATACATGGAGGCATATGTGGCTCCCACATAGGGTCGAGGGCCCTTGCCGGAAAGGCGTTCCGGCAAGGTTTCTTCTGGCCCACCGCCCTCCAGGATGCGACGACACTAGTAACCAAGTGTGAAGCGTGTCAGTTCCATTCAAAGAAGCTTCATCAACCAGCTCAAGCCCTTCAAACAATCCCTCTCTCCTGGCCATTCTCAGTCTGGGGGCTCGATATACTGGGCCCTTTCCCCCGCGCTGTCGGGGGCTTTGAGTACTTGTATGTGCAATCGACAAGTTCACAAAGTGGTCGGAAGTGGAAGCAGTGAGAAAGGTGACTGCTCAGTCTACTGTCAAGTTCTTCGAGGGACTGGTCTGCCGTTTTGGTGTGCCAAACAGAGTCATCACCGACAACGGCACGCAGCCACACCTTCATGCAATACATTCAAGACCTCGACAACAAGGTCTGTTTTGCTTCCGTGGCACACCCACGGAGCAACGGCCAAGCGGAGAGGGAAAATGCTGAAGTGTTGCGAGGCCTGAGAACAAAGACTTTTGACAAGCTGCGCAAGAGCAGAAGGCGCTGGATTGATGAATTGCCAGCGGTTCTTTGGTCGATCAGGACGACGCCAAATCGAGCCACCAGGCAGACACCTTTTGCCCTGATATACGGGGCAGAAGCAGTTCTCCCCACGGAACTCATATACGTGTCACCTCGAGTGCTCGCTTATGATGAGCTTGAGCAAGAGCAGTTGCGCCAAGATGACGTGATGCTCCTTGAGGAAGATCGTCTTCGGGTGGCAGTGAGAGCAGCATGCTACCAGCAAGCCTTGCGAAGCTACCATAGCCGCAAGGTTCATGCTTGAAGCTTTGAGGAAGGCGACCTTCTTCTTCGGCGCGTTCAGTCGGCCAAGAATTCCAAAAGGTTGACACCAAAGTGGGAAGACCCTTATCGGGTAATACGAGTCACCAGGCCCGGCGCAGTCCGCCTGGAGACTGAAGATGTTGTCCCAGTGAGCAACTCCTGGAACATCGAGCATCTTCGCAAGTTTTACCCATAAGGTGCGGCTTGCCAGGCCTCCCGACAAGCCACATTTTGTACAAGCTTCGCCGGCAAGGCATGTAACCCTTTGTACAAAGCCAGGCGCAGACCCTGAGCATAAATAAATGAAGTGCTAGCGCCCTAAGTTATAGCATGCATGCTAGGTCGAGTCTCTTCCTTGGTTAGGGTTGATAGTGCCTAGCAGTGACTAACCCCTAGCCTAGAGGTCGAGTGCGCGTCTCTCTGTTCTTTTCTGTCCTCTTTTGGTTCGCAGGGCACATGAGCACTTCTGCTGAGCTACTTGGAAGAAAAGGCACGGACCGGCGTCCTAACCCCAGCAAACCAAAGTTGCCGGGGGCTGCGGGTACAAGGATACAACCGCGGCAAGATGAGGTTGCCGGGGGCTGTAGATCCAGATAAGTCTTTAATCCTCCATCATGCATTTTGTTATGAAACTGGGATATGTGAAACCTCATTTTATTTCTAGGCCACCATGCTCCCCTTTTTCTATACCCAAGGATTATCTCCTGGGCCCGGATTTGGTTGTAGTCCACGACGGCAAGGAAATAGAACGAGGAGCCTAAGCCCGCTTCATCCCTGCCTCCGCCAAGGGCACCAGAATGGTCGAGCGAAGTGGGGGGACGGCAAGGCCTATTGCCGGGCGGGAAACATTTATCTTAAATAGTAACAAGGATTCACTCCTTGTCGTGGGTTCCATCCACGAAGAAAACCCCCGGCAAACACCCTTTTTCATTAAAAACATCCCGTACAGGTACAGTTCATACGAAATGAAAGACATGAGCAAGGGGGATTACAAGCTTTAAATTTAACAAGGCCCGAAGGCTTACAGATTAAAAAAGAGGTGAGATGCACGTAATCCCTTTCTTGTCCCTCTCCTCACGAGGCAGGTCAAGGAGGCGAAAGGGCAAAAGGGGCGCCTAGGCGAGCTACGAGCAGCACAAAGCACCAAGAGAACACCACGGTGGCCGCCCACGGGTGGGCCCGTGATGACGGTGCCGGGAAAGGAGCTGGAAGACGAGGCGGCAGGACCGGCAATACGCGATGAAGGCGTCGGTGCTCACGTACTCCGAGTTGACGGCCATGTCGCCCGCCCTATTCCTCTTCCGCAGCCTCCCGACGCCAGCCGCCCAAGGAGACGGCCCCGAGAAGTTCAAGGAGCTGGCCCCTCCCCAAGCAAAACTCTGCCAGAGGGGTGGCCAGGTGCAGATGCTGCTGCTGCCGCACCCGCCCAGGCGCGGGGCCTCCGACGCCTAGTCGGACTCGTCCCTGTCATCTGCCTCGCTGTCCTCCTCATCACTTTCGCTCGAGGAAGAGCTTCCATCGTCGGAATCTCCGTCGGAGGAGCTCTCCATGCAGCACTTCAGACGAGTCCCGAAGTCTCCGAAGACCTTGACGGAGAGCAGGCCGTCCTCCATTAATTTGAAGTAGAGGACAAGCCCCGCCGTCTGGCCGTGGATGCGAGCGAACGTCTTCCATCCACGGTGGAGGTACATGACCCGAGGAGCCAGGAAGTCGACGTCGACCCGCGTGCCCCCATTCCCACAGCCCCTCATGTGCAATCTGAGGGATTGGGGCAGGTCACGCTCCATCTCCCGAGCAAACAGGGCGGGAAGACGAAGACGGCGACGCGGAGGCCGGCGCAGCCTGATGAAGAACTCGCGGGGCTGGTCTCCAACATGGCCTTCCATCAGAAAAGGCATCATTGGCGGGGGCGAAGTCGGCGTGCCGCCCCGTCCTCCTCTTCCCCGAGCACCACGACCTCTGCCCCGGCCTCGCCCACGGCCTCGCTCCCTCCCCCTTCCCCTCGCGGCCGGCTCCACCACCGCGGGCTCAGGAGGAGGAGGGACGCACGGTCGAGCGGCGACCCTCGCCGCCACCGTCGAGGGACCGGGATTCCCTTTCTCCATGGTGAGTGAAAGGAAGAAGCAGAAGCAGGAGGAGATAGATGACAGAGGAGTGCGGGGTGACATTCCCCCTTCCCCCTCCTTATAAAGGGGCGGGGTCGGGGCTCGGCTGCCCCGCTCGGCCAATCCAGCCACCAGAGGCGCAGGGAATCGAGACCGACCCGCTGCCTCAATCAGCGACGGCCCGGTTTCCCGCCTCCACCGCTTGCCACCCCAAGCGCATGGAGGACGCGTGGCAAACATGCAGAATCGAGGGGAAGGGTGGAGCGACCTCTCCCCACCCCGTAATCGTGGGGTGTGGACGCCTTGAAGACCGCGACCCACCCCCGCGCAGTAAATGAGTCGCGCCTCCACGCCTCCCTCTTTTTATGGGGAAGGCGCGAGCCGCCTCTTTACCACGATGTGACGCATGCATGCGGAAACTGCCCCACGCATGCCGCCCACGTCACGCCGCGCGCGAGTCATGGGAAGCGCAGCGCGCGAAAAGTTTTACCGCGGTAAAAACCGCCCCGCCTGCCCGCCCACCGTTTTGGGCCTGGCCCAACAATGCGTCGCGCTTATGTGTGGCCCAGGCCCGGGGGCTCCTGTCGGTGTACAAAAGAAGGGGCGCACTTTTGTACCCCTTTACCTGTGCACGGGCAGTCGGAGCCGCGCCCACGATCACACCAAGCAGAACAGGCGAGGTGAACCGAGGTAAAACCAAAGCCCAAGACAACCAGAGCAACGCCAAGACCAAGGACGCAAAGAAGCAGAGGGGCGGAGCAGTTTCCCCCGGCAAGACCCTTGCCGGGGACGGCCTCAGCAACCCCGGCAAGACCCTTGCCGGGGACGGCCTCAGCAACCCCGGCAAGACCCTTGCCGGGGCAGCTCGCCCAAACACCAACAGAGCGAGCCACCCTTGATCCCACGTCCCCAACACCATCAACGACGTTGGGCCAGGGCTCGGGAGGCTCCTCTGTGGTGGCATATAGATCTTTGTGAAGACAAGGAATATTCAAGATCAGATGAGGATAAGAAGACAACGATCCTCGGCAAGATCCTTGCCGAGGGGAACCTTGCCGGGGACGACAGCGCAACACGGCAAGGCCCTTGCCAGGCCACCCGGCAAGGCCCACGCCAAGGGCTCCAGTAGGGCCACTGCCAGGCCCGCACCAACCAAGTTTCCACCGTCATTCGCATGCAGCTGCCAGCCCAATCAGCCGGGCAGGCACCTGCATGGCAACATGCAGCTCCCAGGCCAACTCATCAAGCGCCTGTGTGGCGGCATGCGGATCTTCATAGAGGCTCCACCAGCGCGCCACCTCAGTTGCCTGCCTGCCTACATGGCGCCGCACGCATCACTAGCCGGGGCGCGTGTCGAAGTGAGGAGGAGCGGCGACGGACGGGACGGGCCTCGTCCTCGTCCCCAATAAAGCTAGAAGACACCTCAGCGGCGCATTAAATGCGCCTTGTCCTGTAATACGAGCGATAAGCTCGCAATACTATACGCCTTTCCACCTCCTGTATGCCACCGTGGCAGCCCCTTTCGACTATAAAAGGAGGCCCGTGGCATACTGGAGGAGGATTCGGCTCTTTGGGACCAGACACCCCACCATAGCTAGTTCGAGAGCTCAAGAACTCACTGAAATACACCCACCAAAGCAGGACTAGGGTTTTACGCATCCTCGCGGCCCGAACCTGGGTAAACGATCCTTGTGCTGATTACTAATCCTGCTCTTCTCGCAACCCTGCGCCCCGGCAACCGTAGTAGGGATTCTTGTGATCCCATAGGTGTCATTCCACACCGACAGTTGGGCAGAATGGAAATCAGAATGGTCATCACTCCAAGCTGTCAGATTTTTAGCGAACCAAGCCTCCCAGCTTCAGCCAAGTGATTGATCCATTAGACGCCGATGATTGGTTAAGGACTATTCAGAAGAAACTGGAAATTGCTCGCACTGAAGAGGGAGACAAAGTTCCCTTCACAACGCATTATCTCGAAGGAGCTGCCGCTATATGGTGGGATAATGCTAAGGCCATGTGGCCCGCGGACGAGGAAATTACTTGGACTAAATTCAAGGATCATTTCTGCAAGTATCATATTCCCACCGGGATTATGAAAATCAAGCAGCGCGAATTCCTCGCCCTCACTCAAGGCAGCATGACAGTCAGCGAGTACCTGAATAAATTCAACCATTTGGCCCGCTATTCTCTCTACGATGTGGACACAGAAGAACGGAAGGTCGACAGATTTCTTGGAGGACTGAATCAGCATCTCAGGTGCACTCTCAGCATGTTTGATTTTCCGGACTTCCAAACTCTGGTGAACAAGGCCCTCATCGCAGAAAGGGAACACAAGCTCATGCACGACAACAAGCCAGCTATTAATGACCACAAGCGCAAATTCGAGCCTAAGACGGATATGCAACCGGTATAGAAGGCTCGTACTTGGCAACAGACTCAGGTTGAGTACAAACCCAACTGGCAGCAAAATGTCAACAAGACCACGTCAAGAATGATGTGACCAGCCCGGTGGGAGAAGATTGTCAGCGCAAGAATTCCTGTTTCAGTTGTGGGCAAACAGGACATTACGCCAGACAGTGCCCCAAGAACTACAAACAAACAGCTCCATTCCATCCGCAAGTCAACTACATCGAGCCGTATTCCGCCCCAAGTACCATCCAAGGGCAAATCCATCATATCTCCGCAGACGAAGCCCAAGAGGACCCGGAAGTCGTCATTGGTATGCTTCTTGTTAATGACATACCCGCCATAATTTTATTTGACTCGGGGGCTTCCCACTCTTTTATTTTGCGGAGTTTCGCTGCCCAAAACAAATTTTCTTGCTCGATTTTGGGAAAACACATGCCGGTACAATCCCCGGGATCCCTGCTCAGAAGCAATCTGGTCTGCCGCAATTTGGAAATTGACATCAAGGGCACCAAGTTTCCAACATCTCTAATAATCATCAATTCTAGCAAATTGGATATTATTCTGGGCATGTATTGGTTAACCCAATACCAAGTATGCATCAACTGTGCGACCAGAGAAGTTACCATGACAAATACGGAAGGTCACACCACAAGTTTTTATGCCCGCAAAAGCATACCCAAGAAGGATATGATTTTCACAGCCGTGGCAGAAGAGGTGGAACTAATTCCAGTGGTCAGTGAGTATCCAGATGTATTTCCTGAAGAACTACCAGGCATGCCACCAGACAGAGAACTGGAGTTTGCAATTGACCTGGTGCCTGGAACCGCACCGATACACAAGAAATACTATCGGATGCCTTCATCAGAATTGGTGGAATTGAAGAAACAGCTGGATGAGATGCTGCAGAAAGGATACATCCGCCCAAGCTCTTCACCATTGGGATCACCAGCGATATTCGTGGACAAAAAGGATGGCAGTCTACGAATGTGCGTAGACTACCGATAGCTGAATGACGTCACCATCAAAAACAAGTATCCACTGCCAAGGATTGACGATTTGTTTGATCAACTCAGTGGGGCCAAAGTATTCTCCAAAATTGACTTGAGGACCGGATATCATCAGCTCACAATAAAGAAGGAGGATATTCCCAAGACCGCGTTCACCACTCGGTACGGTCTTTATGAGTATACCGTTATGTCCTTCGGCCTCACCAACGCCCCAGCCTTCTTCATGCATATGATGAACAAGGTTTTTATGGATTTCTTGGAGAAATTTGTGGTGGTGTTCATTGATGACATCCTCATTTACTCAAAAAGCAAAGACGAACACAAGGACCACCTCCGAGCAGTTTTGCAAAGGCTCCGCGACCATCAGCTTTATGCCAAGTTCAGCAAATGTGAGTTTTGGCTCCAGCAAGTTGGATTTCTCGGGCATGTACTCTTGGCAGAAGGAATATCCGTGGATCCAAGCAAGGTGAAAGATGTACTTGATTGGTCCGCACCCACGACAGTCTCAGAAATCTGGAGTTTCCTTGGACTAGCCGGATATTATCGCCGTTTTATTGAAGGATTCTCCAAGATTGCCAAGCCAATGACTGAGCTCTTAAAGAAGGATAAGAAGTTTGAATGGACTGAAGACTGCGAACGGAGTTTCAATGAGCTAAAAATCAGGCTAACGTCAGCACCAGTATTGACTCTTCCAGACATCTACCGCAGTTTTGATTTCTACTGTGACGCCTCCAGAAAAGGTCTTGGATGTGTACTTATGCAAGATGGCAAGGTTGTGGCTTATGCATCCCGACAACTACGGCCACATGAAGGAAATTACCCCACTCATGATTTGGAATTGGCCGCGGTGGTGCACGATTTGAAGATCTGGAGACACTATCTGATTGGAAAGAAGTGCCAGATATTTACCGACCACAAGAGTCTCAAGTATATATTCACTCAGCCCAATTTGAACCTTCGACAGCGAAGATGGCTTGAGGTTGTTAAGGACTATGACCTCGGTATATATTATCACCCGGGCAAAGCTAATGTGGTGGCTGACGCCCTCAGCCGCAAACCAGCCAACCTAAATGCTCTAATGGATTCCTTGCCTCCTGAGCTTTATGAAGAAATCACTCAGCTCAACTTGGTGATTACCGATGCCCGTCTTGCCAACATATTGGAAGTTGCCCCTACTCTTGAAGGAGAAATTCGCAGCGCTCAGGCAGATGATCAATCATTACAATTATATGCCAAGAAGATGCACGAGGGGCGTACACCGGATTTCTCTAGAGATCAGCAAGGGACACTAAGGTTCCGAGGAAGGATTTGCGTACCCAACCACGAAGGACCGAGGAAGAAAATATTGACAGAAGCACATGAATCGCCATACTCAATTCACCCCGGTGGTACCAAAATGTATGAAGACCTTCGTCAGGTATTCTGGTGGGATGGAATGAAGAAAGACATCGCCTACTTTGTGGCTTGTTGCGATATATGCAACAAGGTAAAGGCGGAACACCAAAAACCCGCCGGACTCCTCCAACCTCTGCCCGTATCCCAATGGAAATGGGACAATATCTGCATGGATTTTATCACCGGATTACCAAGGACTCACCGAGGAAATGATGCAATATGGGTCATAGTGGACACCTTAACAAAGGTGGCACATTTCCTTCCCATCCAGACCACCTACCGTGCCGATCAGCTTGCACAATTGTATGTGTCACGAATCGTCAGTCTGCATGGAGTACCCAAGACTATCACTTCAGACAGGGGATCTCTCTTCACTTCAGCACTTTGGTCCCGACTACATCAAGCCTTGGGGACTGCTCTGAAGTACAGCACGGCTTATCATCCCCAGACAGATGGACAGACTGAGCGAGTAAACCAAATGCTCGAAGATATGCTCCGGGCATGTGCATTGGCCCAAGGACCCAAGTGGGAAGACTGCCTGCCCTACGCCGAGTTTTCCTACAACAACAATTTCCAGACCAGCTTAAAGATGTCACCCTATGAAGCACTGTATGGCCGTAAATGTCGCACTCCACTGAACTGGTCTCAAACCGGAGACTGCCATATTTTCGGGACTGATTTAATGCTTGAAGCCGAGAAGCAAGTCAAGGAAATCCGAGACAGACTGCAGCTGGCCAAATCGCGGCAGAAGAGTTATTATGATGCCAAACACCGCCAGATCAGCTTCGAACCCGGAGAGCATGTGTATCTCCGAGTTACCCCTATGAAAGGAGTCAAGAGGTTTCAGACCCGCGGAAAATTTGGCACCCAGATACATTGGTCCGTTTCCAGTCATGGCCAGAGTCGGAACAGTTGCCTATCAGTTGGAATTGCCACCCGAATTGTCAGAAGTACACAACGTGTTTCATATCTCGCAGCTAAGGAGATGCATCTCGCCACCGGAGAAATGGACTGATATGGCAGAGATAGAATTGGCTAAGGATTTGACATATGAGGAAAAGCCAATCAGAATATTGGATAAGACAGAGAGAGTCACTCGCAGCAAAGAAATAAGGTTTTACAAGGTTCAGTGGGAGCATCACACCGAGGAGGAAGCAACATGGGAAAGAGAGGAATTTTTAAGGACTGCATACCCAAAATTGTTTTCCCAAGCAACCGAATCTCGAGGACGAGATTCATCCTAAGTGGGGGAGGTTTGTGACAGCCTGGATTTTTCCTTCTCTCTTTTTTCGGACCTGGTTTTTGCCTTTCCCTTGATTTGGATTTTTGGAATCAATTCAAATGGACTTGTCACTTGGGCATGCCCTTGACTTTCACCAAAGTGACCTATCTACTTCTAATTCAACCTTATTTCTCTGATAAATCCCCAAAATAATCAAATAAATATTTTTCATAAAAGAAAAATATTCACTTTCCTCTCTGAAACTCTTTTCAGAAACTAGTGCTCCAAAGAAACCCTCATTTTTATTGCTCCAATAATCCTGAAATAATTCCTGAATATTCTTTGGACCTTGGCACACCTTCCCAAGCAAAAATATTGCATGACTTTTTGTAATATTTTTTCTATAGAAAATAATTTCTCTTCTGGCCCAAAATTTCAGTTTGTACAGCAAGTACATTTTTCCTTGATATTTTGGCCATGATTTTTCTTGAGCCTAATTACCCTCCTAAGAAACCCTTAACCCCAGGAGATAAGCCCTAATGGCCATATAGAAGCTAGCCAAACTTGGCGACCAAGTTCTTGGTCAGAAACTTGCCAAGTTAGTTGCGTCAAATCTGGTCGGCCTGATGATGTGTCCTCAGCTCCTCTAGACTAAACACTGCGTGGACTTTAGCCCAGACATGGTTTGGCCGCACGTGGGCGCCGTTTTGACCATGCCAGGGCGGTGACCGCGTGAGGACATGACGTCTGGCACGCGTTCGACGCGCTCTGGGTAGCGCCAACGCTTCTGTTTGGCGCGTGCTCGAGCCAGAGCTCGCCGACGACTGCCGCACCGCGCCACCAGCCTCGACCCATCATCCTTGACCCCTCCCTGGCGCTCGCCGACGCCGGAGACGTCGCAGCGAGCACGGGCACGTCGCGGCCAAACGCCACAGTGCACTCGTGCCCTTGTCCTCTTCTCCCTTGCTCCCTGTGCTCGTCCGTGAGCGTGGATAGCCTCTGCCTTGACACTGAAACCTTGCCCCCTCGCACTGGCGCCTTTCAGCGCAGTTTGCCGGCTTCCAGAGCACTCCGGCGGCGCCACGTTACCCCCTCTCGCTCCGGCTATAAATAGCGCCCCTCTCCTCGCTTCCAAGCCTCACACCACTCCTCACCACCGCCACGACCACGTAGGAGCACCGTAGCCCGGCCGAGCAGGCCTCTGGCCATTGACCCCAACCAGAGATATCCAGCGACCTCTGCAGCCCAGGCACCTCGCTCTGGTGCCCCTCGAGCTCGACCAACCTCTCGGGCGTGGCATTGGGGATCCTCTGGTGCCGCCTGGATGTTGCTGAGCCCTCGGAGCCGCCTCTCACCGTCGCCTTCTTCCTCTCTGGCAAGTCCCGTCCGCCATCGTCGCTTGCGAGCTTGACTACGAGCAGCTCCGGCCATCCCACGGCAAGCCACGGGTATGGGCAGGTGCGCCGTGAACCCTTCTTCGTTTCTATCCCTCTGGTTTAGCCCTAAACCCACTCCTCACCGGCGTAAGCTCCGGCGAAGCACCGTCGCTCTCTGATCTCTCTCTCTCCCTCACTCTCTCTCTCTCTCCTGACGGGTGGGGCCCAGCGTCAGCCTCACCGCTCACGGCCGAAGCGGTACGAGTGGAGGCGTACTCGCTCTTTACGCCTTCGACGTCACCCCCCAGGATTTTCTGCATTATTCAAATTTAATTAGATTTTGACTAAAACTTTGACCAGCCACAACTTCTAGCCTATAAGTCCAAATGAGTTGATTCTTTTTTGCATTGTCTTTATTTCAGAAAGCTCTAGCAGCACCCCAAGATGTGGATTTTTCCTTGTTGTCTAGAATTTCTGGTGGTTTTCAGATTGGTTTTTGATATTTGTTTTTGTGGTTTTTAAATATTTTTAGAAGGACAGACTTGTCTTGAAGCCAACCAGGAGGAGTGTGATCCTCCTCTGCACTAAGGCAAGCCACACCAGCATTTGGATGGTGTTATTTCAATATCTATGATTTTCTATTTGAATATGAGTTCTTATTTGCATTTAAAAATTTGTTAAATAAATTTTGTTAGGTGCTAGTTACTTTATCATGCTTGAAATGCTTGTTTAAGTTACTGCTTGAATGCATGGACTAGTTTGGTCAAGTAGAATAAAATTTTGCCTTCGTTATAGTGCTATGATAAAATAATGATAGTTCTTTTATTAAGTGATATATTCATATGAATTATGAGTTAATCAAAATATTGCATGATAATAAAAATGAGGTAGAACCAGTAAAGTTTTCGATCCTGAGTAGTGCAAGATAATTATGTTGATCCGTATCTATGAGTTGCTAGCTTTGCATGTCGATTAGTTGCATGACCATGGCATAGTATGGGTTTTTATATAAAGTTTTTATTTCAAAGTTAAACCTGATTAAGTCCAACTTGAATATGATGTTGATCACGTCATGGTTCCACTGAATCGGGTTTTACTCAGTGCGACCACATTTACCATATGGGGGGGTCTTGATTCGGTCCTTTGTTGTGCCTCTCACCGGTGTCTCCCGCGAGGGAAGGTTATGGGCGTGCATACCCTGGCCCGGTAAGCAGACATAACCTTGTGTGCTCGTTTTTATTTTTATGGTACCTTGTCCCTGTTTGGGACCGTTTTTGCCACGACGGTAGTCGTTGCTGCCTTTGGTAGGCAAGGGGCCACCCAAGACCTAGCCCTGAGAGGGAGTTGGTCGGAGTGGCCGGGAGAGTGTCACGACAAGGGGAGGGTTTCGTCAGAACGACGTTGGTCCACCCGAATGGGAGTGCGAGGCCATGGGTTCCGTGGTGTGGGTAAAGTGCGCTACCTCTGCAGAGTGTATTTAATCTATCGATAGCCGCGTCCTCGGTCATGGGCATAGCTCGGAAGTAAGTCACACCATGGATCAACTCTTATAATTAATCTTGCACACTAAATGATTGTTGTTGACCCTGGTTTCGTGATGATTCATGAACTCATGAGTTGCATCACGAGTGATTGGTTTCAGTTGTGACCCAGGTATGGTCACCGTTTGGTTAGAAGGTAACTCGTCTGGTAAGCGAGTACGCGAGACTCGGTGCACATCTTGGTTTCACCGCATTACTAGTATTTCTTGTATTGCATTAACCTGATTAATTGTCATGATATTGTTTGTCATCATGCTTATGTTTGTTGTGAGCTTGCAAGTACATTCAATGTACTGACCTGGCGTGTCATGCCAGCTTTCAGGCAAGTCGGTTCGCATCAGAGCACATCTCGCGTCTAGGCCGTGTCCACGTCGGTGTCCCTGTGCTATGGGGTTTCCATTTCGTCATTCTTCCGCTGCCGCGTAGTTCGTGTGATTGAGGCCCTCGTCATGTTCATTAAATAATGTATATACTGTCCAACCGCACCGAGTGTGCCGCTTGGCCTCGTATCTCGATGTACTATCAAACTTATGTAATCCGCTAGCTTCAATAAAGCGGTTGTTTCTATACCATGTTGTTGTGTATTGCTAGAAGACTTGATCTCTGGGCTGGCAATGCAAGGTAAACCGGTTGCTCTGAGCCGGGGTGCCACAACGCTTGGTATCAGAGCCGCGCTGATTGTAGGACACGCTAGACCGTTAGTGCGTTAGTGGAACGGTAGATAGCTTCGTCTGAGTGCCAGTAGTCTTAGAAATTGGTTGCTACATTGCATGCATGTTTATCTGTTGTTATTACTAACCGTATGGTTTGTGAGTGTAGATGGCTCTATGTGACACCCCAAAAAATTTACCTTGTTTTATTAATTAAATTTTTTGCCAGGAAATTAAACTTTTCCATTTGTCAAGATTTACCCTTTTGATATTGTGGGTTTGTACCTCAAGTGGAAAACTTTCCAAAAAAAGTATTATTGGACTTGTATGTTCTCTCTATGGAACAATTCTTTATCAGTGGATTTAATTGCAAGGTTTGCCTTTTCTTGAGCTTTACTCTTTTGAAATGATCTTTCATAGATTTGGAGCCTGTTTTGCACTACAACCATTTGACAAATGCATTTAAAATTTCCACCAAAATTTGGGGATGTCATGTGATGTCTCCACATCACTTTTATGCAAAAATATCTTTTGGTTATTGGAGATTTTGAGCTCTACATCAACTTTTCAAATCTAGTCCAGTAGGCATTTTTGCACTACAACCTATTTAAATATTTCTTTAAAAATTCTTCCAAGTGTTTGGAGATGTCAGTAGATGGATATAATTCAACTTCATGCAAAAACAAGGTGTTGTTCTTTGAGAAATTTGAGTGAATCAACCTCTTTTTCATTCTGGTCCAGTTTGGTGATTTGTACTGCAACCCTATTTTATTTTGCTCTAGTGCCCATGAGCTTTCTCCTGCTTGTAGCCCTCCCTACAAAACCCGTAAGTCCAGGAGAGTGGACCCATTGGAGGATTTTAAGTGCATGCAATGAGACCTTTTTCTTTTTGTCCAAAACTATAGTTTTGCAAAACTTGCACTAGCAAGTTTCTGGTTTTGCCCATATGATCTTGCCATCATCATCTACATCTAGAGAGACCCTGATCTGGAGATTTTGGCCACTCCAAGAGTTGCCTAAATGCACTTGGCATTCTATCGAACACTTGGTGTGCACAGTCAGTTTTGACATGAGTTTTAGTATGCACTATGTACTTGATCCACTGACCCAGCAACCTTGTCCACTAAGACCCTAGCTACTCCTAACCTAGTTCTGTTAAATGCCAGCTTCCCTCTCGCACTCTAGGCTGCCCTGGCATTTCGTCGAGCACGTCCCATGCGTGCTCTAGGCGTGCCCAGAGCGCACGTTTTGCACGCGCGCGCACCGAGCCGCCGCGTCGCACTGCCGCCCTCGCCGCGTCCCGCCCCTGGCCCTTGCTCGCCTGTAGAGCCGCGCACTACACTCGCCCACTCGCCAGTACCAGCCAAGCCGCCCCTGGCGCCCTACAGCACCGCCGTCAGGGCCTTTGGCGGCACGTCGGCGTCGGCAGTGAGCTCCTGCCATGGTCAGCGCCGCCCAAGCCACCCGCGCGCGCCAGCTACCCCCTGTGAACAGCTTGAGCTTATCCTGGAGCCCGTCAGCACGCGCTCGTCGCCGCCACGTCGCCCTGCGGCTACAGAACGACGGTCGCCGGCGTTCTTATCCACGGCCGCCACAGGACCAGCCTCGAACGCCTATAAAAGGAAACCTCGAGCCCCTCCGAGCACTCAGGCGACCTCAGGCCTCCCCCCTAGAGCTCCCCTAGCCGTGGATTGACCGGAAGAGGCCATCTCCCCCACCTCCCCCCTAGAGTTCGGCCGCCGCTGCCTTCCGGTGCCATTCGTCGCAACCAGGCACTCCCTCGCCCATCCAGCGCCACCACTCACTTCCCCTTGTTCTTGCGGAGCTGCCCAGCGCCTCAGCCTCGATCGGAAACCACCGGAGCCCAAAACCCCCTTCACTCCCGTAGCCCCCTCCGTCGCGGAGCTCGCCGCCGGCGACTTCTCCCACCACCGTCGACCCAGCGACCACCGAGAGGACCGCACCGGTCTGGCGGGTCCATCCCTACCCTCAGGTGCCCTCGAGGAGCCGCCGTTCGTCGACAGCGATCGCCGGAGCCCCGCCCCGTTCGGACAGAGGAAGAGGAGGGAGAGGGGGGAATGGTCAAACCTGACCAGTGGGCCCTCTGGACCCACTGTCAGTGACCCCCGCGCCACCCACGCTGGCTTAAGTGGTCACGTAAATGGCCGAGTACGTTTCCTCTGCTTCGAAAGCGTATTCTATATCGAAACGTTTTCTTTTTCTGGTTTTATTAAAAACAGAACTTTGACTCAACTTTGACTGGCTATATCTTTAAAAATAAAACTCCAAATGAGTTGATTCTTTTTCCTACCTCTCTCAAATTTCATCTAGTTTATTTTAAGATTTATTTCAAAAATATTTGAGACAATTTTTTGTACTGTTTTTGAAATATTTGTTATTTGAATATTTTTCAAAATAGGATATGGAGAGAGAAGAAAACTTTCAAAAAGTGCACCCTTTGCATACTCTTGAAGGCAAGCATTCCGAACTCTGGCATAATATTTTTGTGTGGTGTTTTGGTACGGTTACAACACCATTTTGACTTGGAGCATACGTTATTTTTATGTAACGATAAAGTCACGCGCATGAGTGCATATTGGAAATGCTTTACTGTTGGAATGGATATGCTGGTAATAGTAATCACCCTCGTGAACTTTTCATGCATACCGGCAGGAAGCCGGGAAAGTCGTGGTCTTGGGTAGGCACGAGCTTGTCCCTAGTTCCTCGTCGGGATGAGTGTGTCCGGTGTGGCATGATGGGGTTTGATGAGCGGTGATTCTGTCTGTTAATGGAAACATTCTGATTATGCTAATCATTCGGAGAATACTTGGACCACCTGAGTCGGTCGTAGGTCGAGTCTTGTTCAGTCACTTCCCCTACTTGTTTTGTACTACCACTAGTCCCTGCCACAGGTAGGGTATGGTTTAGTAAGTTGGCAACCCCTTACCAAAGCACACACCATACATAGAGGCCATGGTGGAAGATACCGGATGCATCCGGTAGGCATGCCACTTGGTCCGGGGGCATGGGTGTTTCCGGTTGGGACCGAGAGGGGGGCACCCCTTAGAGCGCGCGATATAAATTTTATCCCATGCTACGTCGAGGTTGTAGCCTCCCCACTTAGAGTTTTGCTTGACAGGTGTCGTGGGTGATTCCAGACACCGGTAAGTTAAGCTGGTGTGTGCAGGTCAGGCGTGTTTTCAATTAAAAGGCCGTAGGCGGAATTAGCCCCGATGGGCTAAATAAATCCGTTACTCGTGGGTAAAGAGTACACCCTCTGCAGAGGTCATGTCTATTTGGATAGCCATGTTCATGGGTAAGGACTTCAGTCTGAGATGGGTCTAGTGACGGTTTTCGGATGGAGAAACGGCTAAACTAGAGTCTAGTGACGGTTTTCGAATGGAGAAACGGCTAAACTAGAATCTAGTGACGGTCTTCGGATGGAGAAACGACTAGACTAGAACTTTGATTATGACCTATGACATATGAGGATTATGATTATTATTATTGTGGACTAACCAGTTACTTTATTTTGAATTATTGAGTATCCCTGGGACGGTTCTACCTCTTGGATATTCACTGTGATTATTCTTATATAAGCCCTTTATGTGGCGTCGCTCATACGCCCGACTGCGGCATGCTTGTTATTTATTTATCCTTTATAAGCCCTTTATGTGGTGTCGCTCAGACGCCCGACTGCGGCATGCTTGTTATTTAATTATTCTTTATAAGCCCTTTATGTGGTGTCGCTCAGACGCCCGACTGCGGCATGCTTGTTATATAATTATTTGCACCCTTTCGAGGAGTCATTTCAGACACTCAATCAGTGCATTCTATTCCTACTCCCGTATTACATGTTCATATTTTACCCGCATGCGTGCATCACGGATTTCGTTTATTTCGTGACAAACGTTATCATCATAAATATTTCGGAGCATGATTATCCCTTGCTATATTATACCCGTGTTCTTAATGTTTGCGAGTACATTCAAACGTACTCACTGGCTTGTCCCTGGCTATTGTCTTGGCCAGATTCCTTGCGTGGAGAGAGCATTGCAACGCCAGCCCGGAACCCATGTAAAGGTGATAGCAGCCTCGCAAAGATAGGAGTTATCCTGGTCAGCTGTTCTTGTGGGAAATGGAGTCCCATAGACGCAGATGTACCACAAACCGCTTCCGCCATCAACCACTAGAAACCAAGTGTTGTACTCCTAGGCCACAATGGTCTTGTACTACATATTTTGTACTTTGCTTGGAATTCTTGTATCAAGTTGGTGCCTCATCAGCTAACAGTAATCCTGGGGCTGGTGAGCACAAAGACCGTTTTCTGGGAAATTAATATCCCAAAAATCCGGTCCTGACAGACTTGGTACCAGAGCCAGGCTGACCATTGGCTAATCCTATCTTAGCCAGGTAAATAAACCTAGGTTAACCAAACCACCAGACCTTAACCTAATCCCGGCCGAGCTTCTCGCGTAAGGTAGCCCCACAGTGACCGGACGCCTTTCGGCAGACGGTGCCCAACCTATCCGCTTAGCCCGTCGATCGCGCGCCAGTGACCAACACCTAACACGTCTCACTCGCAGGCGTGCGAAGGAAGACTCCATCCCCTTTTCCTATAAAAAGGGCACGCTAGCCTCAACCCAGCACAGCACAGCCTCTTTCCCAAAACCAAGCCTTGATGCCTGGCCCCATTGTTCACAATGAGACCACAGCAACCAACCTTGGAGGTTTTGTGACCGAGCTCGCAAATCTCACCCGCCGTGCCTACCCATTAGAAGAGCCTCCTGAATATGTTGTGTACCAAGGACCCATGTACGGTGAGAGCCGTCAGTACTGGGCCACTGTGCACATCTATGGTAGGGGTCTGTCGCCAGAACGCCCCTACAGGTTCACTGGAAGGACAACTTCCTTTGAGCCACAAGCCATCCAACTGGCAGCTCGAGAAGCTATAGTTCAACTCCGGCACTTGTCGCCCAGAGTTAAATGTCGCTCGTTCTACTACTACCCCAGTCGTGACGGGTATGGTAGGCCGCCCCAGGTTGCCAACGGAGATCACGAGACAGATCCTGCACTATTGCATCTGGTGCGCTATGTAAGCGCACTAGAGCAACTGTTCGATCAGGTCACCCTTGATCTGATCGCAGCTCGTGGAGAACTGGTTCGCCGAGCCCCGGCGAGAGGAGAAGTGGAGCCCAACACCGACAACCCAGTCGTGCTGTTCGGACACCCAATCGATCCCTTGAGGTCTGCCCCAGCCATCAACCGGGGTGCCTTGGTGTCCCCAGAAGCGCTTCGTCGCCTTTTGGGAACCCGTTCCAATGGGATTGTGGCCAGCAACCCCCGCGATGGTCACCACCACTACCCCGACCCTGCAGCCCCTCAACCTCAACCAGCAAATCCCGATGGTGAAACCCGTGGAGAAACCTCGGCATCCGCCAGGCCAGCCCACTTAGACATTAACGAGGTGGACTAAGTCGCTCAAGTAATGTCGACCTTAGTATTCCTACGCTTTGTAACTGTGTGGTCCTGTATCGCTATTATTAAATGCTGTCTGCTTGAGCGCCCCTATTTTTGGAGTAGTAGCTATGCATATGTACGTTGGCGTACAGTTGCATTTTTTTTAGATTTCGGGCGCGGCTACCAAGACCAACCTCAACGGCACCCACAGTAATGCGTCACTTTTATGAGATATGTATATCTGTGGCTTTGACCCAAGAACATGATCGACAACCAGTTACCCTTCACCACGGTAGATAACCCAGCCCCAATGCTATATAAAAGGCCACCTCGTGACCTTGCCTAGTACCCCTCACCTTGTGCGCAACACTCACAGCCATTTCTTTGCCATGCCGACCCCCAGTATTTATCTGAGAACCCCAGACGCAACCCCGGGTAGTTTTGTTAAATTATTGTGGGACTTTACCTGCAGTACCATGAGTGCCATCCATCCACCCCAGTACGAGTTGCTCAAATCGAGGATCACCCCTTCCACCTCGAAATATTGGGCAGTGGTGCACATCCCTCCCTCAAACCCAAACCAAGACCCAACGGAGGTATCCTTCGTGGGAAAATCCATGCCGACTCCGCATATGGCCATAGAAGCTACTGCGTACGAAGCGCTCGCTCGTCTTCGATTTGCGGTACCCTATGCCAGCGAACGAGGATATTATTATTTTCCGAGTCGTGCAGCACCCGGAGAAGTAGCATCTTTTCCCGATGGACGAATTGAGAGAGATCCAGTACTGGCCAACCTTGCCCAGTACGTTATCGCTCAGGAGCGTTTGACTCAGCGAGTAATGGGTTATCTCCAGAGCCTCGCTGATTTAAATCCTCGGATCGCTATTGGCAGACCACTGAGGCCTGACCAGGAGAGGCGCATTCATCGACTGGTCAACCCGCTCCCCCGATAGAAGAGGAGTGTGCCCCAGTACAGAGGCATTTTCTCAAGACCCTGTCCTTTTGCCGTTTTCCTTGTAAACGTCACCGCTGTGTTTATTATCCCAGTATTTATTTTTGTGCTGTAACTTGTACGTGGTATCCAAAAATTTGTGCGGCGGACCGGATATTTGGTTTTCAATTAGGTGAGCAGTTTTACTGCTGTTAATTTTGTTTTAACTAATTTTCACTCACGATAAATTTTGTAATGAGATTTCTTTCCCCGAGTGGCTGCAGCGCATATATCTTCACGGCATAGATTTTTATTCGCGCAGCACCATAACAGCAGACTCACAACTACAACCACTCGACCTCGTGCGCCAATTACAAATCCTCGCACACATTTTTGCGCACACTCGAGGACACCACAGTCTCAGTAAGAGAGGTTTGTGAGAAATCATTCGGGCGCGAGTCGCCCCAGTGCACCGACAACAGTTAGCACTCGATGCCGCGCCTAATCCTCGTGATCGCCGCCACCGCGAAGAGCTAACACTCGATCGGCAGCATCATGACGATCATCCAGGATCATCGCGCACAAGAGCACGGATAACCCCAGCAGCGTCGCCAAACGTCCACACACCAGGACCACGAACCAGTCCGGCATCGCCTCCGCCATTAGAGCCCCGTCTCGAGCTCCTCTAACAGCACTGGAGGAGAAGGAAGGAGAAGTAGAAGCGAGGCCAGGTGTGAGGAAGAAGAGAGGAGCACCGCGATCGTTTTATAGCTCGAGATCGGTGTACGGTGGGCGAGGTCCACCAGCGCCACTCGTCGCTCGATCGCCGGTGTTCGGAGGCGAGTCCGCGAGCAGTGCCGACAGTGCACTGGCCCGCGAGGTGAGTGCACGCTGCACCGGCAGCTAGCACGCCGCGCACTACCGCAGTACGGCCTAGATGCCCTATGCGCTAGGCGTCGTCGGTGGAGGAAGCGCGGGAGAGCATGCGAGAGAGAAGAGAGAACCAGAGGTAGAAGAAGAGGCCGACAGTGGGCCCCAGGTCCACCTGTCAGCCAGAGAGAGCACTGTGCTCTCGGGTACGACCAACGTGTTTTAGTAATTTAGAATTTATTCCGAATTACTATATCAACGTAGAAATATCTCGTTTTTCCCGACCATGGATTTTTCCACGCAACGCCAGTAGACCGCACTATGGTTTTACACCACTAATTGCCCGCTCACTGTAGCCACATTTTTTTATTGCACAGTAGAATGATTGCTTTTGGTAAGAGCAATGTTTGTTCAAAACAGCTTTTAACAAATCTCGAGGACGAGATTTTTCTTAAGGGGGGTAGTGTTGTGACACCCCAAAATTTTTACCTTGTTTTATTAATTAAAATTTTTGCCAGGAAATTAAACTTTTCCATTTGTCAAGATTTACCCTTTTGATATTGTGGGTTTGTACCTCAAGTGGAAAACTTTCCAAAAAAAAGTATTATTGGACTTGTATGTTCTCTCTATGGAACAATTCTTTATCAGTGGATTTAATTGCAAGGTTTGCCTTTTCTTGAGCTTTACTCTTTTGAAATGATCTTTCATAGATTTGGAGCCTGTTTTGCACTACAACCATTTGACAAATGCATTTAAAATTTCCACCAAAATTTGGGGATGTCATGTGATGTCTCCACATCACTTTTATGCAAAAATATATTTTGGTTATTGGAGATTTTGAGCTCTACATCAACTTTTCAAATCTAGTCCAGTAGGCATTTTTGCACTACAACCTATTTAAATATTTCTTTAAAAATTATTCCAAGTGTTTGGAGATGTCAGTAGATGCATATAATTCAACTTCATGCAAAAACCCAGTGTTGTTCTTTGAGAAATTTGAGTGAATCAACCTCTTTTTCATTCTGGTCCAGTTTGGTGATTTGTACTGCAACCCTATTTTATTTTGCTCTAGTGCCCATGAGCTTTCTCCTGCTTGTAGCCCTCCCTACAAAACCCTTAAGTCCAGGAGAGTGGACCCATTGGAGGATTTTAAGTGCATGCAATGAGACCTTTTTTTATTCTGTCCAAAACTGTAGTTTTGCAAAACTTGCACTAGCAAGTTTCTGGTTTTGCCCATATGATCTTGCCATCATCATCTACATCTAGAGAGACCCTGATCTGGAGATTTTGGCCACTCCAAGAGTTGCCTAAATGCACTTGGCATTCTGTCGAACACTTGGTGTGCACAGTCAGTTTTGACATGAGTTTTAGTATGCACTATGTACTTGATCCACTGACCCAGCAACCTTGTCCACTAAGACCCTAGCTACTCCTAACCTAGTTCTGTTAAATGCCAGCTTCCCTCTCGCACTCTAGGCTGCCCTGGCATTTCGTCGAGCACGTCCCGTGCGTGCTCTGGGCGCGCCCAGAGCGCACGTTTTGCACTGCCGCCCTCGCCGCGTCCCGCCCCTGGCCCTTGCTCGCCTGTAGAGCCGCGCACTACACTCGCCCACTCGCCAGTACCAGCCAAGCCGCCCCTGGCGCCCTACAGCGCCGCCGTCAGGGCCTTTGGCGGCACGCCGGCGTCGGCAGTGAGCTCCTGCCATGGTCGGCGCCGCCCAAGCCACCCGCGCGCGCCAGCTGCCCCTGTGAACAGCTCGAGCTTATCCTGGAGCCCGTTAGCACGCGCTCGTCACCGCCACGTCGCCCTGCGGCTACAGAACGATGGTCACCGGCGTTCTTATCCACGGCCGCCGCAGGACCAGCCTCGAACGCCTATAAAAGGAAACCTCGAGCCCCTCCGAGCGCTCAGGCGACCTCATGCCTCCCCCCTAGAGCTCCCCTAGCCGCCTTCCGGTGCCATTCATCACAACCAGGCACTCCCTCGCCCATCCAGCGCCACCACTCACTTCCCCTTGTTCTTGCGGAGCTGCCCAGCGCCACAGCCTCGATCGGAAACCACCGGAGCCCAAAACCCCCTTCACTCCCGTAGCCCCCTCCGCCGCGGAGCTCGCCGCCGGCGACTCCTCCCACCACCGTCGACCCAGCGACCACCGAGAGGACCGCCCCAGTCTGGCGGGTCCATCCCTGCCCTCAGGTGCCCTCAAGGAGCCGCTGTTCGTCGACGGCGATCACCGGAGCCCCGCCCTGTTCGGACAGAGGAAGAGGAGGGAGAGAGGGGAATGGTCAAACCTGACCAGTGGGCCCTCTGGACCCACTGTCAGTGACCCCCGCGCCACCCACGCTGGCTTAAGTGGTCACGTAAATGGCCGAGTACGTTTCCTCTGCTTCGAAAGCGTATTCTGTATCGAAACGTTTTCTTTTTCTGGTTTTATTAAAAACAGAACTTTGACTGGCTATATCTTTAAAAATAAAACTCCAAATGAGTTGATTCTTTTTCCTACCTCTCTCAAATTTCATCTAGTTTATTTTAAGATTTATTTCAAAAATATTTGAGACAATTTTTTGTACTGTTTTTGAAATATTTGTTATTTGAATATTTTTCAAAATAGGATATGGAGAGAGAAGAAAACTTTCAAAAAGTGCACCCTTTGCATACTCTTGAAGGCAAGCATTCCGAACTCTGGCATAATATTTTTGTGTGGTGTTTTGGTACGGTTACAACACCATTTTGACTTGGAGCATACGTTATTTTTATGTAACGATAAAGTCACGCGCATGAGTGCATATTGGAAATGCTTTACTGTTGGAATGGATATGCTAGTAATAGTAATCACCCTCGTGAACTTTTCATGCATACCGGCAGGAAGCCGGGAAAGTCGTGGTCTTGGGTAGGCACGAGCTTGTCCCTAGTTCCTCGTTGGGATGAGTGTGTCCGGTGTGGCATGATGGGGTTTGAAGAGCGGTGATTCTGTCTGTTAATGGAAACATTCTGATTATGCTAATCATTCGGAGAATACTTGGACCACCTGAGTCGGTCGTAGGTCGAGTCTTGTTCAGTCACTTCCCCTACTTGTTTTGTACTACCACTAGTCCCTGCCACAGGTAGGGTATGGTTTAGTAAGTTGGCAACCCCTTACCAAAGCACACACCGTACATAGAGGCCATGGTGGAAGATACCGGATGCATCCGGTAGGCATGCCACTTGGTCCGGGGGCATGGGTGTTTCCGGTTGGGACCGAGAGGGGGGCACCCCTTAGAGCGCGCGATATAAATTTTATCCCATGCTACGTCGAGGTTGTAGCCTCCCCACTTAGAGTTTTGCTTGACAGGTGTCATGGGTGATTCCAGACACCGGTAAGTTAAGCTGGTGTGTGCAGGTCAGGCGTGTTTTCAATTAAAAGGCCGTAGGCGGAATTAGCCCCGATGGGCTAAATAAATCCGTTACTCGTGGGTAAAGAGTACACCCTCTGCAGAGGTCATGTCTATTTGGATAGCCATGTTCATGGGTAAGGACTTCAGTCTGAGATGGGTCTAGTGACAGTTTTCGGATGGAGAAACGGCTAAACTAGAGTCTAGTGACGGTTTTCGGATGGAGAAACGGCTAAACTAGAATCTAGTGACGGTCTTCGGATGGAGAAACGGCTAGACTAGAACTTTGATTATGACCTATGACATATGAGGATGATGATTATTATTGTGGACTAACCAGTTACTTTATTTTGAATTATTGAGTATCCCTGGGACGGTTCTACCTCCTGGATATTCACTGTGATTATTCTTATATAAGCCCTTTATGTGGTGTCGCTCAGACGCCCGACTGCGGCATGCTTGTTATTTATTTATCCTTTATAAGCCCTTTATGTGGTGTCGCTCAGACTCCCGACTACGGCATGCTTGTTATTTAATTATTCTTTATAAGCCCTTTATGTGGTGTCGCTCAGACGCCCGACCGCGGCATGCTTGTTATATAATTATTTGCACCCTTTCGAGGAGTCATTTCAGACACTCAATCAGTGCATTCTATTCCTACTCCCGTATTACATGTTCATATTTTACCCGCATGCGTGCATCACGGATTTCATTTATTTCATGACAGACGTTATCATCATAAATATTTCAGAGCATGATTATCCCTTGCTATATTATACCCGTGTTCTTAATGTTTGCGAGTACATTCAAACGTACTCACTGGCTTGTCCCTGCCTATTGTCTTGGCCAGATTCCTTGCGTGGAGAGAGCATTGCAACGACAGGCCGGAACCCATGTAAAGGTGATAGCAGCCTCGCAAAGATAGGAGTTATCCTGGTCAGCTGTTCTTGTGGGAAATGGAGTCCCATAGACGCAGATGTACCACAAACCGCTTCCGCCATCAACCACTAGAAACCAAGTGTTGTACTCCTAGGCCACAATGGTCTTGTACTACATATTTTGTACTTTGCTTGGAATTCTTGTATCAAGTTGGTGCCTCATCAGCTAACAGTAATCCTGGGGCTGGTGAGCACAAAGACCGTTTTCTGGGAAATTAATATCCCGAAAATCCGGTCCTGACACTCTAGTACCGATCTTGTACCATCCTGAGCCAGCTCCGTACACATCGCCGCACCTGCTTCAAAACATGTGGCGACGACTCTACCCAGAGGGTGCTGATCCAGAGTATTGGGTGTATCGGGAGCATCTGGCCGGTGCATTGTATGAGTATTATGCTGAGGTCACTCTACACCACAGTTCCCCTTCCGTCGGTTATACTTGTTCTACTAAGGGTGGTCTCGCTTCTACGCCATCTCACGCGGTCTAGTTCGCTGCTATCGAGGCTCTTGTAGATTTGCGGTACAACGAGGTTCACATGCACACCCACCCAGGTCTCTTTTACTACCCATCTCTGCACGAGAATGGGCGTATCCGCTATCCTTTGATTAATCCGGCGTGCGATCGTCCCACTAGCCACCTTTCTCGTTATATCACTGCCAGTTATCTCCTAAACTACGAGTTAGCTCGGGAGCTTACCCGCGCCCGGACAGCTCTCGCCGCTGCTCATAATAGGAACCCTCTCCCTACTGTTGGTTTCGCTCCTCCAGTTCCTCCAGTGACTTTGCAGGGTACCGGTAACCCTCTGGCAGTGAGCCCTCGCAGTGCTCCTGTTGCGTGGGCTTCCCTTTTTGCTACTCCTGCAGCTCCTATGCTTAGCTCCCATCCCGCGCCTGCCCCTGAGGGAGAGCCCTTGAGGCAGCGCCGTCGCGTCTCTCTTAACCCGGAGGTCTCTACTATCAGTTCAGGATCTGGGTCCGGCTCAGGAGAGAAGCCCGCAGCAGCACCATCCGAGCAGTAGACCGTTAGAGTATCGCTTTCATCATGAGTATGATGTATGGGTGTAATCACACGTGTCATGATGCTTAGTTTCATGTATGAGGGTAGTAGACCCGTTGTGATGTTTACTTTCATGTTGAGTCTATGTATAATTATGTTGGAACCTTTTATTCGCTTTGGTTTTCTTTCGTTGTTTTCTTCCGGGATTTGTCAATGGCTTTCCGCCCATGTTGGATTTTTCTCATCACGGTTGCAATGTATTGGGAAAATAAATAATAGGATGACGCGGGGAGGCAGCAGCAGCCATGATTGTGAGGATGTCCCTGTCCGTCGCTCCGCAAGGCAGGCAGGACATTCCCCCGAGCCATACCAGCCACCTCCGTCTCCATCGCCACATCCGCCTTCCACTGAGCAAAACCTGTGAATGTTTGAAGAAAGAAGGAGCAATGATCTGCTGGAAATATTGAAAAGTGTGCAAGTTATGGTTGGGCAGAATGGAAATCAGAATGGTCATCGCTCCAAGCTATCAGATTTTCAGCGAACCAAGCCTACCAGCTTTAGCCAAGTTATTGATCCATTAGACACCGATGATTGGTTAAGGAGTATTGAGAAGAAACTGGAAATTGCTCGCACTGAAGAGGGAGACAAAGTTCCCTTCGCAACGCATTATCTCGAAGGAGCTGCCGCTATATGGTGGGATAATGCTAAGGCCATGTGGCCCGCGGACGAGGAAATTACTTGGACTAAATTCAAGGATCATTTCCGCAAGTATCATATTCCCACCGGGATTATGAAAATCAAGCAGCGCGAATTCCTCACCCTCACTCAAGGAAGCATGACAGTCAGCGAGTACCTGAATAAATTCAACCATTTGGCCCGCTATTCTCTCTACGATGTGGACACAGAAGAACGGAAAGTCGACAGATTTCTTGGAGGACTGAATTAGCATCTCAGGTGCACTCTTAGCATGTTTGATTTTCTGGACTTCCAAACTCTGGTGAACAAGGCCCTCATCGCAGAAAGGGAACACAAGCTCATACACGATAACAAGCCAGCTATTAATGACCACAAGCGCAAATTCGAGCCTAAGAAGGATATGCAACCGGTGCAGAAGGCTCGTACTTGGCAACAGACTCAGGTTGAGTACAAACCGAACTGGCAGCAAAATGTCAACAAGACCACCACCCAAGTCAAGAATGTTGTGACCAGCCCGGTGCGCGAAGATTGTCAGCACAACAATTCCTGTTTCAGCTGTGGGGAAACAGGACGTTACACCAGACAGTGCCCCAAGAACTACAAACAAACAACTCCATTCCATCCGCAAGTCAACTACATCGAGCCGTATTCCACCCCAAGTACCATCCAAGGGCAAATCCATCATATCTCCGCAGACGAAGCCCCAGAGGACCCAGAAGTCGTCATTGGTATGTTTCTTGTTAATGACATACCCGCCATAATTTTATTTGACTCTGGGGCTTCCCACTCTTTTATTTCGCGGAGTTTTGCTGCCCAAAACAAATTTTCTTGCTCGATTTTGGGAAAACACATGCCGGTACAATCCCCGGGATCCCTCTCAGAAGCAATCTGGTCTGCCGCAATTTGGAAATTGACATCAAGGGCATCAAGTTTCCAACATCTCTGATAATCATCGATTCTAGCAAATTGGATATTATTCTGGGCATGAATTGGTTAACCCAATACCAAGTATGCATCAACTGTGCGACCAAAGAAGTTACCATGAGAAATACGGAAGGTCGCACCACAAGTTTTTATGCCCGCAAAAGCATACCCAAGAAGGATATGATTTTCACAGCCATGGCAGAAGAGGTGGAACTAATTCCAGTGGTCAGTGAGTATCCAGATGTATTTCCTGAAGAACTACCAGGCATGCCGCCAGACAGAGAACTAGATTTTGCATTTGACTTGGTGCCTGGAACCGCACCGATACACAAGAAATACTATCGGATGCCTTCATCAAAATTGGTGGTATTGAAGAAACAGCTGGATGAGATGCTGCAGAAAGGATACATCCGCCCAAGCTCTTCACCATGGGGATCACCAGCGATATTCGTGGACAAAAAGGACGGCAGTCTACGAATGTGCATAGACTACCGACAGCTGAATGACGTCACCATCAAAAACAATTATCCACTGCCAAGGATTGATGATTTATTTGATCAACTCAGTGGGGCCAAAGTATTCTCCAAAACTGACTTGAGGACCGGATATCATCAGCTCAAAATAAAGAAGGAGGATATTCCCAAGACCGCGTTCACCACTCGGTACGGTCTTTATGAGTATACCGTTATGTCCTTGGGCATCACCAACGCCCCGGCCTTCTTCATGCATATGATGAACAAGGTGTTTATGGATTTCTTAGACAAATTTGTGGTGGTGTTCATTGATGACATCCTCATTTACTCAAAAAGCAAAGACGAACACAAGGACCACCTCCGAGCAGTTTAGCAAAGGCTCCGCGACCATCAGCTTTATGCCAAGTTCAGCAAATGTGAGTTTTGGCTCCAGCAAGTTGGATTTCTCGGGCATGTACTCTCGGCAGAAGGAATATTCGTGGATCCAAGCAAGGTGAAAGATGTGCTTGATTGGTCCGCACCCACGACAGCCTCAGAAATCCGGAGTTTCCTTGGACTAGCCGTATATTATCGCCGTTTTATTGAAGGATTCTCCAAGATTGCCAAGTCAATGACCAAGCTCTTAAAGAAGGATAAGAAGTTTGAATGGACTGAGGAATGCGAACGGAGTTTCAATGAGCTAAAAATCAGGCTGACGTCAGCACCAGTATTGACTCTCCCAGACATCTACCGCAGTTTTGATGTCTACTGTGACGCCTCCAGAAAAGGTCTTGGATGTGTACTTATGCAAGATGGCAAGGTTGTGGCTTATACATCCCGACAACTACGGCCACATGAAGGAAATTACCCCACTCATGATTTGGAATTGGCCGCGGTGGTGTACGCTTTGAAGAACTGGAGACACTATCTGATTGGAAAGAAGTGCGAGATATTTACTGGCCACAAGAGTCTCAAGTATATATTCACTCAGCCCGATTTGAACCTTCAACAACGAAGATGGCTCGAGTTGGTTAAGGAATACAACCTCAGTATAAATTATCACCCGGGCAAAGCTAATGTGGTGGCTGACACCCTCAGCCGCAAACCAGCCAACCTAAATGCTCTAATGGATTCCTTGCCTCCTGAGCTTTATAAAGAAATCACTCAAGTCAACTTGGTGATTACCGATGCCCGTCTTGCCAACATATTGGAAGTTGCCCCTACTCTCGAAGGAGAAATTCACAGCGCTCAGGAAGATGATCAATCATTACAATTATATGAACTGTCGCCAAGTGAGTGTGGGCGATAGGGGGTCCTTCCCACACGACCCGGAAACCGTCGGGGATATGGAGCCATGATCTAGAGGCCTTGCAAAGTGTAATCGTGTGCGATGCAGCACACACTAAATTCTTTCGCACATGTGGGATCGGTGATTAAACGTTTCTAATGACGCAGTTGTTAGGGCATTTCCCTACTTAGTGTTTTGGATGATGATGACAACCCTTTGTTGGTCTAATCGTGTGCTAAGTGCTTCAGGCTGTCGGTGGTTAGGCTTTCATCGGATTGCTATTATCTCTGGAAGGAAAAGATCGAAGACGGAGTTTTCTACGCTTTTTATCTCCTTGGTCGTAGGGAACCCGTACTATCAAGAGGGAATCCACATTGGAAAGAGTTGGGGGAATCTTCTCACGTACACTTATCTCACCCCTCTCTTGCCTTCCTTAGTTGCGAGAGAGAGCTCTTCCCTTCTTATCCTACTGCTTCCTGTGGCTTCCCAGCGGTTGTACCGCTCTCTGGAGCGGTTGTACCGTTGGTTCTTGGCGCTCACCAGCTTTGTTCGAGCGGTTGTACCGCTGCTTCCGGGCGGTGGTACCGCCACCATGCTCAGCAAAGACTAGGACGGTTGTTTCGGCCAAGTATCGCCCAAGTACCGGTCAGACTTCTGTTTTGATGCGGTACTCGGGCGGTGGTGGCCCGGTTGGTCCGATCGTACTGGTACCACCGGTGTCCGGAGCGGTTCTACCGCTCAAGACTTAGCCGCCCCGAGCGCTCAAGGCCAAGCGGTTGCACCAGTCCTGTACCGCTCGACTACCGCACTCAGGGATGATTCTCTACTGTTTCTATGTGGTAGTTGAGCGGTGGCTGGGCGGTTGGTCCGGTTGACCTCTTAAACCGGTACTACCGCCTGGTCGCCCGGTTGTACCGCTTGGTAGGGTTCTGCACGTCAACCATGAGTCCCGGTTGTACCGGGACAAGGAGCGGTTGTACCGCTGCAGTACAGAAAACGCAATAACGGTTGGATTTTTAGGGTTGCTATATAAGGGTGCTTCTTCCACCTACCACATTCACCTCTTACCTCTCCCACTCCACCATTAATGCTACTCAAGCTCTCTTTGCCCGATCTCTCTCTCTAGCCACTCAAACTTGTTGATTTGCTAGGGATTGAAGGAGGAGACCTAGATCTACACTTCCACCAAAGGATATTCGCTTCCCCCATACTTTCTTGTGTGGATTTTTTTACTCTTGGGTGTTTGAGCACCCTAGACGGTTGAGGTCACCTCGGAGCCACATTCCATTGTGGTGAAGCTCCGCAGTTTCGTTGGGAGCCTCCAATTAAGTTGTGGAGATAGCCCCAACCTTGTTTGTAAAGGTCCGGTTGCCGCCTCCAAGGGCACCAATAGTGGAATCACGGCATCTCGCATTGTGTGAGGGCGTGGGGAGAATACGGTGGCCCAAGTGGCTTCTTGGGGAGCATTGTGCCTCCACACCGCTCCAACGGAGACATACTTCCCTTCAAAGGAAGGAACTTCGGTAACACATCCTCGTCTTCACCGGCTCCACTCTTGGTTATTTCATCCCTTTACTTGTGCAAGCTTATTTGTGTTATATACCTTTCTAGCTTGTATGCTTGTTGTTGTTGCATCATATAGGTTGCCCACCTAGTTGCATATCTAGACAACCTACTTTGATGCAAAGTTTAATTTGGTAAAGAAAAGTTAAAAATTGTTAGTTGCCTATTCACCCCCCTCTAGTCAACTATATCGATCCTTTCAATTGGTATCAGAGCCTCGTCTCTTTATTAAGGACTTTACCGTCCGAAGAGTATGGTTGACGTCGTAGACGGTGTGGAGGAGCACTCCGGTGCGAATCTGGTCTCGTCTACGGGAGATGGGGGAACCGCGGTCTCTCGTGAGGAATTCAATGTGGCGTTGGACACATTGAAAACCTCCATGACGACCGAGGTCGAAAGCATGTTTAATAAATTCATAGAAGGGCTTAAACTTTCCACCGCACCATTGAATGTGGGTGATCCCGCTAACAAGGTGAAGGATGCTACCTCCGACAAGGGGGAAGCTACTAGCGAGAAAGCTCCTTCTTCTAGTGGTAAAAATGGCACCGACATCTTTGCCCATGTGGAACCCCCACTTGTCTATGGTGGACCGCTTCCTTCCACTCATTTGAATCATGCCGGCCCGGCCCCTAAGATTGAGAAGAATGTGGAATTTGATTCTTGGGTCTATCGCTTTAAGCGTCATTTAAATCATGTGAACACTAACCTTTGGAGAATCATTGAAGAAGGTTTCTATCCGCATGACCGAAGCAACTTCACTCCTAGAGAAGCTGTGGATAATCAATTCAATGAGAATGCTCTCTTCATCATCCAAGAAGCAATCCCACCCGAAGATCTTCCTCATCTCCGGCCCTACTCCATGGCCAAAGATGCTTGGCACCAAGTTGTTTCCCTCTACCGGGGAAGCGCAAGCATTCAACGCTCCAACTATGAAGTGGTGCAAGATGAAGCCGATGAGTTTGCAATGAAAGAAGATGAAGAACCTCGTGAGCTTTATCGGAGGGTAACCAAACTCGCGGTCTCACTCCGGGATCATGGAAGTAAGGACACGGATGACAATTGGATCAAGCGCAAATTCCTCAAGGCAATGATGCCCTACCACAAAGCCATGTCCTCCGTCATTCGTCAAAGACCGGACTTCCACACCTTGTCCTCAAGTGAAGTGTTGGATGAGTTCGTTGCTATGAGCATCTTGGACAAGACCGCCGACAATGTGGTACTTCGCTCTCAACGAGTAAATAAGCCCAACCTTGTACTAAAGGCCAAGGTTAGTATGGAGGAATAGGATGAAGAGGAAGAAGAGGAGAGCCACCTCGAAGATACAAAGTATGCCTATCATGAACACATGGCTTTTGCTTCAAGGCAATTTTGGAGCAAGAAGAACTCAAGGCCCAACTTCAACAAGAACAATTCAAGTGGCGCAAAGGGAAAGCAACGAGTGAGGACCTGCTTTAATTGTGGCAATGTGAGCCATTTTGTTGCGGAGTGCCCTTATGTGAAGAGGGAAGACAATGGTGGCAAGCTCATCCGAAAGGACAAGGCCAAGTCTTTCCCCAACAAGAGCAACTTCACCAAGAAGACTCCTCCCAAGGCATTGGTGGTACAAGAAGAGTACAGTGAGGATAATGATGACGATGATGAAGATGATGAGTCGGTTGCCATGGCCTCCGTTGCCATTGCAACAACTCCACGGGCTTCTCTCTTCGACTCACCTAATGAGAACTTCACTGCCAATTGCCTCATGGCTAAAGCCACCAACAAGGTAACCCCCAACATCAAAACTACCATCATTAATAGTCCCTCTTTAACGGATTGCAGTGATGAACGTGAGGGGTGTAGTGTGGAGGAGAATGAGTTTGAGTCGTTCATGAACAAACTCAAAGGTAAATCCAAGAAGCACTTCGTTGCTCTCTTGGAACAACTTGGTGAAGCCAATGACATGATCGAGGCTCACGAAGATACCATCTCTAAGATGGAGGGGTATAGTCGTGACTATGCCGATGAGATTTCGGATCTTTCCAATGCTCTTGAACAAGAGTGTGGTGTTCGTTTGGCTCTTGAGGAGTCACACAACGATGATCATGCTAACTTAAAGAAAGATCTTGATCATGCTCTTGTTGTTTCTCGTGTGCTCAATTCCGAGAAAGCCAAACTTGGGGTTGATCTTGCTAGACTCAAAGAGGAGTTTGATATACTTGACAAGGCTCACAAGGCCTTGAAAGGTATTCATGCTATCCTCAAGGAGTCTCATGATCAACTCCAAGTGAAGCTAACCAAGGAGAAAGCCACCTTTCCTCATATGGTGTTAATTGATAAGCAAATGCTACTAACCCTTGTTGTGAGCATGTGCATCTTGTTGAGGAGAATGCTAAGTTGAAGGAGCAACTTGAGAAAGGCCTTGTGTCGTGCATTCAAGGTGAGAAGAATCTCAACGACCTTTTGAGCAATCAAAAGGAAGTTGTGGGCAAGGAAGGGATTGGGTTCGCACCCATGCCCAAGAACAAGAAGAAGAATGACAAGACCAAACGACCTCCCCCTCTCAAGCAAACCTTTGTGAAGGAGGGAAAGGGTGTTTCCAAGAAGAAGAAGAACATTGTGAAGGGTGGCGGTGCCAAGAACGGCAATGCCACCCCTTCCAACAAAGCCGGCGACTTTAACCCTTCTTATGTTTTGTGTCGTGCTAGTGATGGGCATGTTTATGCCAATTTTTTTGGTTCTCCTCATGAGTGTATTGAATGGTCTATTTGGGTTCCTAAGACCCTTGTTACTAACATCAAAGGACCCATTACAAAATGGGTACCTAAAACCAAGCATTGATCTCTTGTAGGTGTTTGCTTCCGGTGGGGGATCATGGTTGCTCGATAGTGGAGCTACAAATCATATGACCAGAAGCAAGGACTTGGTGGTGGACGTGCACAAGATTCCATCTATGCCCACCAATGTCGAGTGGGGTGATGCCTCGTCTTCTAAGGTATTGGGACTCGGCAAGGTTGTCATTTCTCATGATCTCACGATCAAGAAGGTCATGCTTGTTGAGTCCCTTGCATACAATTTACTTTCCGTTCGTCAACTTGCAATCATGGGCTTTGCCACTTTCTTTGATATTGATACCGTGGCCCTCTTGTGGAGCAAGACTCTTAAAGTAGCCTTTGTTGGGCATGTCGAGAATGGTCTATATGTGATTAACTTTTCGGAGCGACCCACTAAGACCGCGACATGCCTAATGGCTAAAGTTGACGTGGGGTGGCTTTGGCATCGCCGTTTAGCCCATGTCAATATGAGATCTTTGCAAAGTCTTCTCAAGGGGGACCATTTCCGTGGACTAACGAATGTTAGTTTTGCTAAAGATCGCGCTTGCAGTGCTTGTATCAAAGGAAAGCTACATGAGAAGGCTCACCCTCCCACGACTATCATTTACTCGAAGAGGCCATTGGAGCTCCTTCATTTGGATCTCTTTGGGCCTCCATCCTTTGATAGTCTTGGGGGTAGGAAGTATTGCTTGGTGATTGTGGATGACTATTCAAGATACACTTGGGTGTATTTCTTCAAGAGAAAGAGCGAGACCCAACAAACCGTCATTGACTTTGCAAATGAAGCCCAACATCAACATAATGCAAAGATCTTGACAATAAGAAGTGACAACGGCACCGAGTTCAAGAACTACACCTTGGATGAGTTTCTTAGTGATGAGGGGATCAAGCATCAACATTCCGCACCTTACACCCCTCAACAAAACGGTGTTGCGGAGAGGAAGAACCGGACGTTGATGGATGCGGCAAGGACCATGATGGTGGAGTTCAAGTCTCCATACAACTTTTGGGCCGAAGCCATCAACACCACGTGTCATGCTTTAAATCGTCTCTACCTCCGCAAAGGCTTGAACAAGACTCCGTATGAGATAATCACCAGTAACAAGCCCAACCTCAAGTACTTCCGGGTGTTCGGGTGTAAGTGTTTCATTCTCAAAAAGGGTGTTCGGTAGTCTAAATTTGAGGCTAGAGCTTATGAGGGCATATTTGTTGGTTATGCTACAAACTCTCATGCCTACCGTGTCCTCAATAAGTCCACGGGGCTTATTGAGGAGACGTGTAACATGGAGTTTGATGAGAATAACGGCTCCCAAGTGGAGCAAAGTGGCACTTGTGATGTAGGTGATGAAATTCCTCCTCAAGCCATAAGAAGAATGGGTGTTGGTTTTATCCTACCCATTGAGGAACCCCTTGTGGCCGAAGGAGAAGGACAATGCTCCACTCAAGTGGAGCCATCACCAACCCAAGGCTCACACGCTTCCGAAGAACAAAGTGAAGGCCCTCAACCTCATGAACAAGACCAAGGGCACGATCATGCTCAAGACGGTGTTGAAACACCAAATGATGCCCAATGTCAAGTTCTCTCCTCCAAGCAAGTTCAAGATCAAGAACAAGCCCATGACGACGCTCAAGATGATCAAGTGACCGCTCCTCAACTCACCACCGAGGAGGAATTGGAGCGTCGTGCCGCCAAGATTGCATCGAAGCTCTCCACCAAGGGTCATCTCATGAAAAATGTGCTTGGAAGCATTCAAAAGGGGGTAAGCACTCGTAGACAATTGGCAAACTATTGTGAACATCACGCGTTTGTCTCTTGTGTTGAACCCCAAAAGGTATATGAAGCACTCGAAGATCCGGATTGGCTTAATGCCATGCATGAAGAACTCAACAAGTTCGAGTACAACAAGGTGTGGAGATTGGTGCCAAGGCCAACGGGGAACCACAATGTCATTGGAACCAAGTGGATATTCAAGAACAAGCAAGATGCTCATGGGACCATCGTTCGCAACAAGGCTAGATTGGTGGCACAAGGCTACTCCCAAGTCGAGGGTATCGACTACAGTGAAACCTTTGCTCCCGTTGCTCGCCTTGAATCCATTCATTTGTTGATTGCTTATGCTTCTCATCACAACTTTAAGTTGCAACACATGGATGTGAAGAGCGCTTTTCTTAATGCTCCTATTAATGAGTTGGTATATGTCAAGCAACCCCCCGGGTTCGAGGATCCCTACTTTCCCGATCATGTGTATCAACTCGATAAGGCACTCTATGGCCTTAAACAAGCCCCACGTGCGTGGTATGACCACCTTACCGAGTTGTTACAAGACCGTGGATTTGAAGTTGGGCTAATTGACCCCACTCTTTTTACTAAGAAGTTCAAAGGGGAGTTGTTTGTGTGCCAACTATATGTTTATGATATTATCTTTGGTTCCCCTAACAAAGCTTTCAATGAGGAATTTTCCGCACTCATGACCTCAAAGTTCAAGATGTCTTCCATGGGAGAGTTGAAGTTCTTTCTCGGTTTCGAAGTGAAGCAAAGAAGAGAAGGAACCTTCATCAACCAAGCCAAATACACTCAAGACATGCTCAAGAGATTCAAGCTAAGTGATGTCAAGCCGGCTTCCACTCCAATGCCCACCAAGTGCCAACTTGACATTGATCCCAATAGTAAAGCGGTGGATCAAAAGGTATATCGCTCCATGATTGGCTCCTTGCTTTACCTTTGTGCATCTAGACCGGATATCATGTTGAGTGTGGGAATTTGTGCACGGTTTCAAGCCGCACCTAAGGAAAGCCACTTTGTGGCGGTCAAGCGAATCTTTCGATATTTGGCTCATACCCCAAACTTTGGCTTATGGTACCCAAGAGGAGCAAACTTCAAGCTTGTAGGTTATTCGGACTCGGATTGGGAGGGAGACAAAGTGGATAGGAAGTCCACTTCCTGAGGGTGCCAATTCCTTGGTTGCTCTTTGGTAAGTTGGTCTTCTAAGAAGCAAAGTTGTGTGTCTCTCTTGTCCACCGAAGCGGAGTATGTGGCGGCCGGTAGTTGTTGTGCACAACTTCTATGGATGAGGCAAACTTTAAAGGATTACGGTCTCACTTGTGACAAAGTGCCTCTTTGGTGTGACAATGAAAGTGCCATCAAGATTTCTCTCAACTCGGTGCAACACTTCAAGACGAAGCATATTGAGATTCAGTATCACTTCATCCGGGATCACATTAGGCGAGGGGAAATCGAGCTCAACTACGTCAGCACTCATGATAACCATGCAGATATTTTCACGAAGCCCTTGGATGAAGCAAGATTTCGCGAGTTAATGCATGAGCTAAATATCATTGATTCGAGCAATGTTGCTTGAACCCTTGCACACCCCACCATACTCAACTTGTTATCTTGTTTAGATGTAGGCATGGACATTGGGGGAGTGTTGTTCTATCAATGAACTCTCCCTCCCCCCATTATGCATAAATTGATCAACTCTTTCACATTAGCCATTGTAGATGGTACTTGTGCTTTAAAGACGAGTTTTGGTCATGGGCCCAAGGATAATTCTTCGCGGTGCCATACCAATTGACTCATACATAGGTGGCTACGGCCACCGACCCCCTTGGAAGAGTTTGTGCTTTGTGTTTGTCCTTTTTGTCCTTGCCTTAGTTTGTTTTCGTAGGCTCTAGGTGTTGGGATCTCCAAGTGTGGTTTTCTTTCGTGTTTTCCTCTTTGGCTCTTGGAGATCCTCACACTTTAATCCAGTGTCCTGTCTATCCCAAGCCTTCCCTTTCCTTGAACCATCTAGTCCAATTGCACACACTTGATCTTGGCTTAGGTGATGGTGACCGGGCGGTACAACCGGTGCTTCAGGCGGTTCTACCGCTAATGCACTCGGGCTGTCCCGCCCAGACGGTCTCCCAGTGGTGCTTGAGCGGTTCCACCGCACAACCACTAGGGTGCCCGTCTGGCCGGTACTACCGGTTGGATACGGCGGTACTACCGCTGCCTCTTGGCGACGGAAGTACCGCCCACTACCACTGGCTAGTACCAGGCAGCGGTACAACCGCTTCCTTGAGCGGTACAACCGCCGCGCGACTTTGGGCCTATATATACCCTTCGGGGCTGGAGGGGATTTCTTTTTCCCTTCTTCCCCAGCCCTTCCCATTATGTGCCCTAGCCACCGGTCGCCATTGCCTCTGCCCCAGAGTGCTTCTCGCGCTTCGGATCCATGGGGTCCCCGTGGATCCTCTCCAAGGAGGCCTCCTCCTTCCCGATTTCTTCCCATGGGTGCCGGTAATGCCCCTTTGTCCTTCGTTCTTCGTTCTAGGGTTTGTTCCCTACTTCTAGGGCATTACTTGACATTCCGTGTTTATTGTTTAAACTTTTGAGTGGAAGAAATCTATTTTTGCCTCCTGCTTAGATTGCACTTCTTCGAGATGAGAATATGGCTAGTGTGATTCATATTTCGCGGTTAGATCTCTTCCCTAACTAGTAGTACCCCTGTTCAGCGGTTCTACCGCCTCTACGGGCGGTACAACCGCTGAAGCGGTACTACCGGTGGGAGAACCGGTACAACCGGGATATCTGCACCACGTGGCCCTGTTCTGTTCTCTATGTGTGTGCAAACTATCTATTTCTCTGTTTGTGTGTGCAATCCTCTCATCTTTGCTGGGCTTCTTGTGTTCTCCTCGTGTGTGTGTGTGTGCAGGTGGCTCTAGTTCTCGCTCTGCTCCTCGCAAGACCAAGAAGAGTGCACGAAGGACCTTGTGCCCGGCTGCGTCTGATGATGAAGAAGAGGTTGTGATTCCCACCAAGCCCACTCGCCGTGAAAAGTCTGCCGCTGCGAAGCAACGTGTGGTGCTGTCGTTGCACCGTTGGAAAGCCAAGGATTGGGAAGCCTTCCGCTCGAAGAATCCTTATGAGGTTCCCATTGCTCCTCGTTGGACCACCGTTCAGTTCCGGAATGAGATGCAAGTGTGGATTGTTCATGAACTCTTTGAGCACAACAAGAACAGGCATGCCAAGCAGTGGACCATCGATCTTGACCATTGGAGGAACAACTTGGAGTATTTTGGTGAGGCATTGGCTCTTTGTGAGGAGTTTGATCTTGTCAAGCTCATGTCAGTCAACTGTGACTTTGATGTTCAACTCGTCCATCAGTTCTATGCCACGGTTCACTTTGGAGAAGATGATGCGCGCACTCTCACTTTCATGGGTCGTGATGAGCTCTTTCAAGTTCCCTGGAGGGCTTTTTGCAATGCTATTGGGTATGATGATACCGGTCTGGAAGGAAGGGGTGGCATTCGTCCTCATGACCATCCTGAGTCCATGCCTAAGGAGAAGCTTGCCCCTCTGTACATTCGGGGCCATGGTATTATTGGAGAACCTAAGGACATGGTGAAGGTCTATGACATCATGCATCGCGTGTTTCACAATGTGCTTCTGCCCAAGGTGGGGAATCAAGATGAAATCCATGGCTATCTTGTTGACTTGATGGTTGCAATGAAGACCATGGTGGGCTCTGGGGAAACGTTTGATGTGTCCAACTGGCTGTGGCACGAGATGTTCAACATGGTCATCTACAGGAAGGTCCCCATTTATGCTCCGTTTGTCATGTGCTTTCTGAACTCAGTTTGGGAGGTTCGCCATCCTAGAGAGGCTCTCACTTCTCCCGATAATCTCATGGTTCATGAGGTCAAGCTACTCAAGAAGAAGAAGCACGCCGATCCTTGCTTCCCTGCTAATGCTTCTGAGGATGTCTATGCCACTTCTGACGATGAGGACTTTGAGATGGAGCTAGGGGCCAAGCCCTCGTGGGTGGACAAGCTCACTGCCAAGGTGAAGAAGACTTTCTGCCTCCAGTCTGACATCCAGAAGAGGATGTATGAGGCCCATGTCAATGAGAAGCATGCCCGGCGTCGTCAAATTGCAATGATGAAGCACCTCAATATGCCGGTTCAGAGTGGCTCTGAGAAGAGCATCACACCGGAGGAGCGTTGGATATCTACCCACAGCACCTGGACTGATGATGAAGCTCCTCCCCAGCCCTCCACCTCCTTTGCTGCAGCTAACGATACCATGGAGGAATCCGATCACGACGATGATGACGAGTCTGCTGATGAGGATCCAGATGCGACCGAGGAGTCAGAGGAGGATGACTGAGCTCTGGGGCGCTAGCTTCGCTCTTTTCCTTTTTGGTGTCTTGATGCCAAAGGGGGAGAGAGTTCTATAGGTCTCGGGATTTGCATGGGTGGTTGTTGCCTCGCTTGGGTGTGTGTCGTTTGGGTTTGTGTTTCCTTTTGTCGTGTGTTGTGTTTGAACTTCAGCTTGTGAACCTTGTTGCTTATCTCTCCTTGCATGGTGTAAGACATGCGCCTATCTAGCTATCTAGTTATTGTTATTATCGGTGATAGTATTGCGTTTTTCGTTATAGTCCATTTTATGGTCTTATTGCTTACTTTCGTTTATCTAGTAGGAGTGGTGAGTCTATAAAATCTAGGGGGAGTCTCGCCCTTAATGGGTGCCAAAATTGGGGCACACATCTAGGGGGAGTCTCGTCTACATTTTATAGACTTCCCTCTTGCAAATCGTGTTGTTGTCATCATCCACCAAAAAGGGGGAGATTGTTAGGGCATTTCCCTGCTTAGTGTTTTGGATGATGATGACAACCCTTTGTTGGTCTAATCGTGTGCTAAGTGCTTCAGGCTCTCGGTGGTTAGGCTTTCATCGGATTGCTAATCTCTCTGGAAGGAAAAGATCGAAGATGGAGTTTTCTACGCTTTTTATCTCCTTGGTCGTAGGGAACCCGTACTATCAAGAGGGAATCCACATTGGAAAGAGTTGGGGGAATCTTCTCACGTACACTTATCTCACCCCTCTCTTGCCTTCCTTAGTTGTGAGAGAGAGCTCTTCCCTTCTTATCCTACTGCTTCCTGTGGCTTCCCAGCGGTTGTACCGCTATCTGGAGCGGTTGTACCGCTGGTTCTTGGCGCTCACCAGCTTTGTTCGAGTGGTTCTACCGCTGCTTTCGGGCGGTGGTACCGCCACCATGCTCAGCAAAGACTAGGGCGGTTGTTCCGGCCAAGTACCGCCCAAGTACCGGTCAGACTTCTGTTTTGATGCGGTACTCGGGCGGTGGTGGCCCGGTTGCTCCGGTCGTACCGGTACCACCGGTGTCTGGAGCGGTTCTACCGCTCAGGACTTAGCCGCCCCGAGCGCTCAAGGCCAAGCGGTTGCACCGGTCCTGTACCGCTCGACTACCGCACTCAGGGGTGATTCCCTACTGTTTCTATGCGGTAGTTGAGCGGTGGCTGGGCGGTTGGTCCGGTTGACCTCTTAAACCGGTACTACCGCCTGGTCGCCCGGTTGTACCGCCTGGTAGGGTTCTGCACGTCAACCGTGAGTCCCGGTTGTACCGCTGCAGTACAGAAAACGCAGTAACGGTTGGATTTTTAGGGTTGCTATATAAGGGTGCTTCTTCCACCTACCACATTCACCTCTTACCTCTCCCACTCCACCATTAATGTTACTCAAGCTCTCTTTGCCCGATCTCTCTCTCTCTAGCCACTCAAACTTGTTGATTTGCTAGGAATTGAAGGAGGAGACCTAGATCTACACTTCCACCAAAGGATATTCACTTCCCCCATACTTTCTTGTGTGGATTTTGTTACTCTTGGGTGTTTGAGCACCCTAGACAGTTGAGGTGACCTCGGAGACACATTCCATTGTGGTGAAGCTCCGCGGTTTCGTTGGGAGCCTCCAATTAAGTTGTGGAGATAGCCCCAACCTTGTTTGTAAAGGTCCGGTTGCCGCCTCCAAGGGCACCAATAGTGGAATCACGACATCTCGCATTGTGTGAGGGCGTGAGGAGAATACGGTGGCCCTAGTGGCTTCTTGGGGAGCATTGTGCCTCCACACCACTCCAACGGAGACGTACTTCCCTTCAAAGGAAGGAACTTCGGTAACACATCCTCGTCTTCACCGGCTCCACTCTTGGTTATTTCATCCCTTTACTTGTGCAAGCTTATTTGTGTTATATACCTTGTATGCTTGTTGTTGTTGCATCATATAGGTTGCCCACCTAGTTGCATATCTAGACAACCTACTTTGATGCAAAGTTTAATTTGGTAAAGAAAAGTTAAAAATTGTTAGTTGCCTATTCACCCCCCTCTAGTCAACTATATCGATCCTTTCAGCATTGAAACCAAACGGTGTGTCATAATGAACCGTTTGGGAAACAGTACATAAGGCACATGGGCCTACATATGAACTGTGTGCGATATCTGCCCCATCGCACATGTGTTTTCGGCGGAACCCGTCTGCCATGCAAGATTCCATCGCACACGTTTCCCAACAATTACCGTGTGCGATAATGTTCTATCACAAACTGTTCAGGAGCCCCTTCACACACATACAAGTGTTGCAGACCGTTTGTGACTTGTTGTGTATCGCCGACGGTTGCGGCAAGAGTGGCGTGTGCTTTTCGTTTGGGATCCCACACGTTTCCTGAAAAAATTACGACTGGGATTGTATTTTACATTGGGCACGGTTTACTCCGAGCTCTCGTGTGCGATACTTGTCACATCCCTAGTTCTGGTATGACCTAGGCTAGCCTTCATGTGTGCATCATGTTTAAATTTCATTTAAATTTGAAATGGGGATTTGTGAAACCCTCAGAAATTATTTCTGGAAATAACCCAGATAAAAATTGCTCCAAAAGGTCCAAGAAAGTGTTCATGTTGCTCTCTGAAAATATTGGCCTGAGGTAACATTCTAACAAATATTTTTAGGAGCTCATAAATATTTATTTTGGCCATTTGGAATTAATGCAATAATTATTTGCATTGGATATATATATGTTATATATTTTATATATGTCCAAAAATTCTGAATTTTGGTCAGGGGCTTTGGAATAATCCCTTAGGTCCCCGCAAAAATTGTCAGAAGAAAATAAAATGATTTAGTATTTTACTAAATCAGAACAAATGTCAGAAAAATAGAAAACAGAAAACAAAATAGAAAGAAAACTTACCTGGGCTTACCTGGCCGGCCCAGTGGACTGCCAGCCCACGAGGCCCAGGCACCAGTCACCCCTAACCTCCTGCCAGTAGGCAGGAGGGCGTGTGGCCACGGTGCGCACACACGCGCTCGGCCAGCTCCTGCTTGCCGCTGCTGCTGGAGGCCGCTGCGAGCGCCACGCACCCCCCATTCCCTCTCACTTTCCCCCCGAGTCGATCCCCTCCTCTGCTCCCTCCCCCTCGCTCTTTCTCTCACTGGACCGAGCGGAGCCGTCGCCGCCACTCGCCGCCGACACGCTCCCCGCCGTTCCCTCGCCCCTCCGTCGTGCCGAGAAGCTCCGCGCCGTCGTCCTCATCCTCTCCGTCAAGCCATGCTTCGCCAGACGCCCTGTGGAGCCGCCATCACCATCGTCTTCAACCTCTAGCACCGGAGATTGCCGTCGCCGCTCCGTCGACTCCAGAGCCTCCCCCGAGCCGCTGAGCACGCCCGCCGAACCGCCGTGAGCTCTCCTCCGTTTCCCCTCTGTCCCCGCGCTCGATTTCCTCGCCGTAGCTCCGTTCCCCGCCATGGCCATATCTCCTCGCCACTGTCCATGTCGCCGCCCTCGCGCTAGCCGCCGCAGCTCGCCCCCGAGCACCTCACCGTGCTCCTGGTGCCACGAGGGTGCCGCAGAGCCCCTCGGGTGGCCTCCCCGTGCCCCGCAGCCCGCTCCCACTCGAAGCCGTGCTCCGGCCGCTGCCCCGAGCTTCGCTCCAGCGAGCTCCGGCCACCCCTCCTCCTCCTACCTGCCCCACCAGATGCGCGAGAGCCCGGGCTATGCTCCGGCGCCCTTAGCCGCCGCCCCCGTGGCCTGTAACGCGGATGCCGCCGCATCCTGAGGTCGCCGACGACGACCTCGCCGGCCTAACATGCGGGCCCGGCCTGCCAGGTGATTAACTTAAGGCTAATCACCACTTAACTAATCCCCGGCGTTGACAATGGGCCCCCGCGCCACTAATCTTAATTAGGTTAGAAATAACCCCCCTGATTAACTGTGACACCGACGTGTGGACCCCACACGTCAGGTTTGACCTGGTCAGCCGCGGTTGACTCGCTGATGTCATGCCACTGTCATGCTGACGCAGTTATTCATTTTCTGGTATTAAAATAAATCAGGAAATTCTAGAAAATGATATAAACTTCAAAAATTCATATAAACTCAACCGTAGCTCAGATTGAAATAATTTATATATGAAAAATTATCAGAAAAATTCAATCTATCCATCTGTACCAGTTTCATGCATGATAAACTAACTTATACTTGCTGTATAGGTGAAACACATGAATGCCATTTATAAAGGCTTATTTTGGAGTTGCATTTGAATCTTTGGTTCAAATGGACTTCATGCAAATGAATTCTAGCTGCATTAGCTCAAACAACATCACATCTTCATGCCATGTTCATGCATCATATTGTTGCATATGATTGTGTTTTGATTGTCGACACCGTTCCTTCTCGATAGGTCCTGCTCCGGAGAGTGCTCCAGAGTACCTGTCTGTGGAGCAGTGCCCCCTGTTGATCTACCAGGCAAGCAAACCCCCTTGTTCATTTCGATACGATCCCACTCTCTCGCTCCTGCTCTCATTTATTGCATTAGGACAACAAGGATTCAACTGCTACTTTATGCTGCGGTAGTTGAACCCATTCCTCTGCATGACCTGTCATTGCCATAGTAAATGGTTGAAACCCACTAGCATGTGTAGGAGTTGATTGAGCCATGTTGTGTTCCTACCATGCCATGACTGCTATTGCTTAGAGTTGTGTCAGGTCTAGTTCATTAGGAATGAATTGGAGTGTTACGATATATTCTGGTGCCGAGAGTTAAGCGTGTGAACACGATTTGGTAAAGGTAGCGGTGAGAGGCCATGTAGGCGTACATGGTGGGTTGTCTCATTGGGACCGTCCTTAAGAACCGAGTTCTGTGTAAGTTGTCCAATGACTAGCTACTACCACACATTGGGCTCCGGCGCTCCAAGCTCTCTCGTCTTATTAACCAACTTGATCTATGTCCAGGAGTCACAACTAGTCTCTGGTGTTTGTAGGTAGTGCTATTTTTCTACCGAGTGGCACCCGGCAGGGTGGGCTTGGGACAGACTAGGCACAGGTGGCACGGTGTACCAAGTGGCACCAGGATGGTGGGCTTGGGAACCCTCCTCGCATTGTTTGGGGCCGTGAGCGACACCCCGGCCGGATCTCCTTGCGGATGGAACCCGAATAGGCGATAAACCTGGACTAGAGTCTTGTGTGGTTAGTTAGGTCGTGGCCGACACCCTCGCCAGGCTTCCGCTTGAAGGTTGCCGAGATACATGATGTGTACATGGCGGTAAATGGAGAGAGCGTGTGTGAAGAAGTACACCCCTGCAGGGTTAACATGATCTATTCGAATAGCTGGGTCCGCGGTTATGGACTTCTTGGATGCTTACGTGGTACATAGACAACTTGAAGAGGATACTCTAAAATGCTCAATATAAGTGTGAGTGCTATGGATGGCTTCTCGTAGTGAGACGGGAATGAATCCATAGTGGTGTATTGAGGTGGTGATTAGTGGACTCGTGTGCGCTTTCTTACCTTAAAGAACTTACTCGTAGTCGTAAATAGGATAGCCACTGAGTCAAAGCTGGCTTGCACCCCACATTGCCTCCTTGATACTAATGCATGTATGATAGGATCTGATGTAAGTCTTGCTGAGTACCTTTGTACTCACGTTTCCTTAATTTATGTTTTGCAGATGAGACATCTGCCTCACTAGTAGTTCCGCTTGGACTTCGACGAGTAGCTTGTTACCTCAGCTACGATCTTGTACCCTTGGGAGGGTCTTGTAGATAGTGAGGCTTCTCAGCCTTTTTCTTTTGTAGTTGTCTGTACTCAGACATGTAATGCTTCCGTTGTTTGTATGCTCTGAATGATGGGTCATGAGACCCCTGTTTGTATTAAATGCTATGTGGCTCTTATGGGCCTTTATCTATATGAGTTATGTTGTGATGCCATGTTGTACATCACATACTTGCATGTTATGCATACGTGTAACGTGTATTGCTATGTGTGGGATCCGACAACCTAGTTGTCTATCCCTGGTAGCCTCTCTTATGGGGAAATGTAGTCTGGTGCTTCCACTGAGCCATGGTAGTCCACTACAGCCCGGTTTACCGGAGTCCTGCTAGCCCAGCACTACTGCTCCGGAACACTTAGACTGGCCGGCATGTGATTCACTTCGTTCCTGTGTCTGTCCCTTCGGGGAAATGTCACGCAGTGACATCCGGAGTCCTGCTAGCCTGCTACAGCCCGGGTTCCCGGAGTCCTGTTAGCCCAGCTGCTACAGCCCGGATTCACACGCTGCTGACCGACATGCTCGATGTTGTTTCATGTATGCCTCTCCCCGTAAGTTAGTGCCACTTTGGGTTCACGACTAGTCATGTCGGCCTGGGTTCTCTGTCATATGGATGCTAGCGACACTGTCATATACGTGAGCCAAAAGGCGCAAACGGTCCCGGGCCATGGTAAGGCGACACCCATGGGAATACCGTGCGTGAGGCCGCAAAGTGATATGAGGTGTTACATGCTAGATCGGTGTGACTTAGAATCGGGGTCCCGACAATACCGTGATATCACAAAGGGTTCCAGAGACCCTACGCACACGTAGTAGCGCTGCAAATCATTTGTGATCTGTTGTATATCACCGACGGTTCAGCTATGATTGACGTATGCTTTCCGATGTGGATCGCACACTCTCATTTAGTTCAACCATGTGCGGACCAATTGCCAGGTTAAAACAAAAATATCCCATTTTGAATCGGCATGCAAAAAGCAAATTCACCACAATATTCAATTGAACAAATAATGTCCACAGGAAGAACATTCATCAGATTTCGCAACAATTGCAATTGAACATATGGTAGCAAAATTCCAATGATTTGTCCACACATATATGCATTACATAATTAATCATAGTATACGAAATACGAAGATCTCATCAGATGGAAAACAATGGATCCATGCGTATATGTTTAGCGGCTAACTCTTACTCAATGTTTCAGGAGAACGCATGTTGAAATCTTCATTATCACCAGTGGGATTGATGTAGTGATTCGGGAAGAAGTCGCTGATAAATCTCTGAACCATCAGCAATTCACCAGACGGGAGCGGTTCAGGGGTCCTCGGTTCTAAGATGAGCTGCAGTATATTTAAGATCAGAATGTGCCATATGAGTGAAGTAGAAGATATTAATTAAGATAGACTTACTGGTACTAATTCACGAGGATCGTTACACTATCAGCAGATTTGCACAATGGAGATCATGTGTCTGCAAACATAGTATCCACAAAGGTTGGTCCCTGCTTGTTGCTGAGGACACTGATTTTTTTGTACAGAATTAGTCATGTATTTGTCCTGTTAGGAACAACATAACCGGTGTTAGATGTATTATTTTTTCTTTGGACAAAAATAGAAACAGGTTTATTTAGAAGCTTGAACATTTGTCTAGCGTAAGAAAAGGTATTTGCAGACTATTGGATAAATTTTCCGAAAATAACGAATTTTGGTGTGTTACCGGAGAAATGATCTCATGCTGCAGAGGTAGTTCCCTCTTGAACAGGTTCCCTGGTTTAGTTTTCCACAATGCGAGCACACTGCAAATGAAGATGAATTTTGACAACATCAATTATTGAACCAGATATGAATGCAAATTAATTTCAAATCATAGAATTCAATACCTATCCATGAATCGCTGAAGATGCGTCAGATCCTGAGCGTTTGTTGACTCTCTGAGAGAATCCATGTAGTAAACTGTGTTCTTGTTTGGAACAATGAATACCAATATCTAGTGATCACTACATATTAAGAAAGCCATGAACTTACGAATTATGTCGAAATCTGAAAGACAATCAGTGTATGCGTGGTTGTTTACTTGACTTCCCGTTCATGATATGGCCAGAGAAATGATTCTACATGGGACGTGTTTTCGAAGAGACGGACAACCGTGTTAATGGCCCAGTCCCGTAGGTCCTTACCATCTAATGTTGTGCCATTTGCTAATGCAGGATCTATGAAATACACACTCTCCTTTTTTCTTCTCTGCGCGTTCAATCCCCTGAGAGGAATAAAATGCAGTTAGTTGTTTATCATTTACAGCCTTGTATGGAGAAGTTGATCAGAGTTTGTTAAGTACTGACAAAATCAGGCATCTAACAAGAGTGGCATCGAGCTCGTTGAAGTTCAAGAAGAGATGTAAGTCCTTGAAACTCACATTGATGGAACCAGCATCGTGTCAGAAATGATCTCTGTTGTAGTGGACTAGCAAACCATGATGACCTGCTGACATTAGATCCATGTAATATTCATGTAACTCGCGGCAACTGGAGCTGCACTCATCAAAGTATTCACCAACAAGAAATGGCTGGCCATGGACATAATTGCGTGCTTCAAGTATGGCTGCTTTACTTTTAGCAAGCAACAACTCTACTTCTTCATCATTCATGCTCTCAGAAATAATATTACTCCCCGATTCGAACAACCTGCTGTTAATTTGGTTATGGGCGATGAGTTCTTTAAGTAAGAGGCAATCGTTCTCTTTCCTCTTCGCTCTCCCGCTGCGCTTCCTCTCGGGTGCAGCCTTTTTTGGCTGCTTCCTTCTTGGTACTTGAAGCATTTCTGGCAGAACGTCTGGTTGGCTGCAAGGTAGACTGCTGAGCAGATGGTGAAGCTTCAACGGACTGCTTAGCAGACAGTTTATCTATGCGGGACCGCTGAGCTGGTGGTGCTGCTGTGATGGACTGCTGGGCTGTAGGAGCAGAGGCATTGGACTGCTGACCATGCGTTGAAGCTATGTCGGGTTTCTGCGCAGGTGGTGCCAACTTGTCGGTGTGCTGAGGAGGCCGTGCCAACGCGTTGGTTCGCTGAGCGGGAAGTGCTAACACATTGGTATGCTGATCACGCAACTGCGGACCGACAGACTAATGAGCAGTCGGTTCTGGACCTACAAACTGCTTAGCAAGCGGTTCCGAAGCATCGAACTGCTTAGAAGTCCATTCCACCAGGTTGGTCTGCTGAGCATGTGCTGCTGCTGGGTCTCCCCCTGCTGCTTCAGCGGCCGACATCTGAAGCGGTGGTGCGTCTTCAGCAGTTGTAGGCCATGCGACTGGCTGCTCTGGGGTGGAGGATGACATGTCCTGTACGGCACAAAGTCGGGCCGGCTGATCATAGGTTGATGCATCAGCCGTCGGATTACGAGTATTAGGTTGTTTGGGGGAAGCACGTGAGAGTTGTTGTGGCAAGGAGAGCGTCACCGATTGAGGGCGACATTGCCGCGTCGAAGCCTCTTATTCTCCTTTACGGAGTCAGCAAGCTGGGCCCGAACATCTTTCAGTTCCACGCCCAGCTGGATATTGGCATCTTGGAGATTGTTTTTCTCCTGCCTAACCTTTTTAAGCACGTGCTCACCAGCCTTTAGCTGTCGTTGGGCATGCGGCTCATTCCCTATCATGACCTCCGGATTCACTCCGGAGTCATCTGCAGAATCTATTATTAGATTTGCTTGCATGCCGCATACTATCTGGTACCTGTCATTCTTTGCAATAGAGACAAGTGTTACCAGAGGGGGCCTTCTCAGACTCCTTCAGCGCGGCAACTGCGGCCCGTAGCTGGGCTTTGCACTCTTCCAGCTCTTGAGACAATTGGGTATTATTCTCTGTAAGAACCTGCACAAATAATGATCCTTAAATCAGTTGTGTCAACTGTTTCAAGTCTCAGGGGCTACTGACATATATAATTATCAGATTTTTCTTACCCGTATATCCTTTACATACTGGTTCGTAGCTCTAGCAAGACCATTTTGAGCAGCTCGGATGTACGCGTCTCCTGAGTTGAAGGCATCAAACGCCTCTTGGGAGAAACAAGCGTCACGGAGTACGGCCTGGCGACGCCTGTGATTCATAGCGCTCTCCACTTCAGAATTTGTAGCGGATAGCCTATCCGCATCCTCTGTAGGAGGAACATCCAGCGTTCGCCGCATGTTAGCGTCCGCCTCTATGTCTGGCTCTGGAGCCTGACTGGTGGAGGCGTGACCGGCAGCCCTTCCGGATATAGTCCGGCGAGTGTTTTTCCTACTAGGAAACATGGACGTTATTATATTTTAAAAGACGACAACCATGGAGCGGGGTTTTGTTTCATACCTCTGCAACGGCGTCTCAGTCCTGACCGCCTTCCTTTTAAGCCTACCTGGCTTCGGTGCCCCTTGTTGGTGAGTCACTGCGGGTTCGGCATGGCGTCCCGAGGGCCTTCCCTGTAACACACCATATGTGTGCAATAGGTGAAGTGCAGAAAAGGGGATCTTTCTCGGAAGTTGGGACTCCGGTTTTACTTACATGCGACGCAGGGAGTAGTCCAGGATAATCGGCTATAATGGCCACCATGGCATCATCGCAGCTCAATTGATAGAACTTCCTATCAATCAACTCCACAAATATGTCCGGATCCTCTTCGAGTCCGGGGTCGAGGGCCCGGTCAGGGTCCTCTGGTTGTGGAGGCGGGCTGTGGACCTCCCTCACAGCTTTTCGCAGCTCCTGCTATGAAATAGCAAGGTAAATATTCATGACAAAGAATGCGGGAAGGTCTGGAGTAAAAAGTAGCTGCTCACCCAGCTTGGGGGGTTGTACATGGAGAACCCATCCCGTGGTTTGATACGAATGAACTCCTCTTCCTCTCCTTTGTATAAACCGGACAGTATTTTCGCTAGAGCAGCGACGGAGTCCGGACCTTTACGACCGCAGCGGGTGGCATCGTCTTCTCCATTGAAGTGCCACATAGGGTGTCCACAATATTGAAGTGGCTGCACCCCCCGCATTATACATATGGACATAACCTCGACTATTGTCAATCCTGATTTGGCCAGCATTTGTATCCGGCCCATCAGGTAAAGGACCTCTCTGTTATCTTCCTCCTGGGGGCTCCGAGGGCGCCAGCTGCGGCGTTTCTTCAAAGGAGCATTATTAAACTCAGGAAGGCCCATCCGAACAGGGTCCGGAAGGGGGACGTCCTCCATATAAAACCACTCCGAAGGCCAATCTTCGGACGTTTTCTTCGGAGTACCGGACATATATCCGGTCCCGGCGATGCGCCATATCTCGGCTCCGCCCACTTGATATATCGACCCCTCTTGTGTACGGGGTACGAGGCAGAACAGCCTCTTCCATAGCTCGAAATGAGCTTCGCAGCCCAGAAACAGCTCGCAAAAGGCGACATAGCCAGCGATGTGTAATATGGAGGCGGGAGTAAAAATGTGCAGCTGGAGGCCATAGAACTCCAGGAGCCCACGGAGGAATGGATTAATTGGAAATCCAAGCCCTCTTAATAAGTAAGGGACAAGGCATACCCGCTCCCTTTGGATGGGTCGGTAAAGCTCTCCGCTTGCTCCCCGCCATTGTAGGTGGCAAGCCCGGCTCGAACGGGGACCATATACGCTGGAGGGAGAAATCCCTGGGTCTGTAACTCTACTAATTGACTGTGCGGGACGGAACACTTCTTCCAATTGCCGGGCTTAGGGCTACGGGAGCGAGAGGAGGAGCTGCGATGGTCGCCCATGTTGGAATGGATTTTTTCCAGGTGCGCTCCGATGGATACTCGCTGTGGGAGGATGGTGTGATCTGGATATGAGAATCCCCGTCTCTTTAATAGGTGATTTGCCTACATGGCTAGGGTGACAAATGTAAAAATGCCCCGACTTCTCGCATTCGCTCGACGCTTGGAGGATATCCATTATTAGGCGCGGAAGCCAAGGAGTGCAACATTTATGGGAAGTCAGACACTACTCAAACAGGTATTCAGAATTTGGAGAAGAACCCGCCTTGCAATGCTGAAGACAATCTGCGCGCCGGACTCATCGCCATTGAAGCCTGGTTCGGGGGCTACTGAGGGAGTCCTGGATTAGGGGGTCCTCGGACAGCCGGACTATATCCTTTGGCCGGACTGTTGGACTATGAAGATGCAAGATTGAAGACTTCATCCCGTGTCCGGATGGGACTCTCCTTGGCGTGGAAGGCAAGCTTGGCAATACGGATATGTAGATCTCCTCCCATGTAACCAACTCTGTGTAGCCCTAGCCCCCTCCGGTGTCTATATAAACCGGAGGGTTTAGTCCGTAGGACAACAACAATCATACCATAGGCTAGCTTCTAGGGTTTAGCCTCTACGATCTCGTGGTAGATCAACTCTTGTAATACTCATATCATCAAGATCAATCAAGCAGGAAGTAGGGTATTACCTCCATCGAGAGGGCCCTAACCTGGGTAAACATTGTGTCCCCGCCTCCTGTTACCATCCGCCTTAGACGCACAGTTCGGGACCCCCTGCCCGAGATCCGCCGGTTTTGACACCGACAACACTCCCCGAGCCTTATACTTCTAGGATCCTTGGCAAAGTCTTCAAACTTGTTATCGATTAATTCCCACTGAGCCCCATCTTTCGGGTGCCTCATAAACTTCTCTGCAATTCGCTCATCATGATGCCAACGCAACCTCTTTGCCTCTCTAGGGTTTGCAAACAAATGCCTTGATGACCCACAAGTATAGGGGATCTATCGTAGTCCTTTTGATAAGTAAGAGTGTCGAACCCAACGAGGAGCAGAAGGAAATGACAAGTGGTTTTCAGCAAGGTATTCTCTGCAAGCACTGAAATTACCTGTAACAGATAGTTTTGTGATAAGATAAATCGTGACGGGTAACAAGTAATAAAAGTAAACAAGGTGCAGCAAGGTGGCCAATCCTTTTTATACAAAGGACAAGCCTGGACTAACTATTATATAAAGCAAAGCACTCCCGAGGACACATGGGTTGTTGTCAAGTTAGTTTTCATCATGCTCATATGATTTGCGTTTGTTACATTAATAATTTGATATGTGGGTGGACCAGTGCTTGGGTGCTGCCCTTCCTTGGACAAGCCTCCCACTTATAATTAACCCCTCTCGCAAGCATCTGCAACTATGAAAGAAGAATTAAGGTAAACCTAACCATAGCATGAAACATATGGATCCAAATCAGCCCCTTACGAAGCAACGCATAAACTAGGGTTTAAGCTTTTGTCACTCTAGCAACCCATCATCTACTTATTACTTCCCAATGCCTTCCCCTATCCAAATAATGGTGAAGTGTCATGTAGCCGACGTTCACATAACACCACTAGAGGAAAGACAACATACATCTCATCAAAATATTGAACGAATACAAAATTCACATCATTACTTATAACAAGACTTCTCCCATGTCCCCGGGAACAAAAGTAACTACTCACAAAGCATATTCATAATCATAATCAGAGGATTATTAATTATCATTAAGGATCCGAACATACGATCTTCCACCAAATAAACCAACTAGCATCAACTACAAGGAGTAATCAACACTATTAGCAACCCACAGGTACCAATCTGAGGTTTTGGGACCAAGATCGAATACAAGAGATGAACTATGGTTTGAGAGGAGATGGTGATGGTGAAGATGTTGATGGACATTGACCCCCCCCCCCCCTCGATGAGAGGATCATTGGTGATGACGATGGCGGTGATTTCCCCCTCCCGGAGGTATGTTTCAATGGCAGAACAACTTCACCAGAGCCCTTGATTGGTTCTGCCCAGGTTCCGCCTCGAGACGACGGCGCTTCGTCCTGAAAGCTTCCTTCTGATTTTTTCCATGTCAAAACACACCATATAGCCAAATATGGGCACCGGAGGCCTGCTAGGGGGGCCACAAGGACAGGGGGCGCGCCCCCCGATCTTGTGAATGACTGGTGGCCCCCTCTGGTTCTTTCTTCGCCCAATATATTTTACATATTCCAAAAACATGCTCCGTGAAGTTTCAGGACTTTGGAGTTGTGCAGAATAGGTCTCTAATATTCGCTCCTTTTCTAGTCCAGAATTCCAGCTGCCGGCATTCTCCCATTTCATGTAAACCTTATAAAATAAGAGAGAAAAGGCATAAGTATTGTGATATAATGTGTAATAACAGCCCATAATGCAATAAATATCAATTTAAAAGCATGATGCAAAATGGACGTATCAACTCCCCCAAGCTTAGTCCTCTCTTGTCCTCAAGCGAAAGCCGATATCGATAAATATTTCCACCTGTTTAGAGATAGAGGTGTCGATAAAATAAAATATGGACACGAGGGCATCATGATCATCTTTAGAATAGCAACATATAATGCCATATAATTTCTCATGCTAAAGTAACAATTCGTTCACAAGGTAAAGTATGAATCAGAAACTTCATTGAAAACTAACAAACTATGATCTCAGTCATTGGAGCAATTGCAATCTATCATCACATCAGAAAGAGTTAATTCAAGAGCTTTTTAGCAAGTACACATTCTCAACTATCATATAATCTTTCACAATTGCTAACACTCACGCGATACTTATGGGTTCAAAGTTTCAATCGGACACAGAGAAAGATAGGGGCTTATAGTTTCGCCTCCCAACCTTTTACCTCAAGGGTAATGTCAACAACAATACTTTATGAAAACCTTGAAGGAAATATGCCCAAGAGGCAATAATAAAGTTGTTATTTTATATTTCCTTATATCATGATAAATGTTTATTATTCATGCTAGAATTGTATTAACCGGAAACTTGATACATGTGTGGATACATAGACAAAACACCGTGTCCCTAGTAAGCCTCTACTAGACTAGCTCGTTAATCAAAGATGGTTAAGTTTACTAACCATTGACATGTGTTGTCATTTGATGAATGGGATCACATCATTAGGAGAATGATGTGATGGACAAGACCCATCGTTAGCTTAGCATATTGATCGCTCAGTTTTATTGCTATTGCTTTCTTCATGGCATATACATATTCCTTTGATTATGAGATTATGCAAAACCCGGATACCGAAGGAATACCTTATGTGCTATCAAACGTCAAAACGTAACTGGGTGATTATAAAGATGCTCTACCGGTATCTCCGAAGGTTTTTGTTGGGTAGGCATAGATCGAGATTAGGAATTGTCACTCCGAGTATCGGAGAGGTATCTCTGGGCCCTCTCGGTAATACACATCATAAGAAGCCTTGCAAGCAATGTGACTAATGAGTTAGTTGTGGGATGATGTATTATGGAACGAGTAAAGAGACTTTCTGGTAACGAGATTGAACTAGGTATGATGATGCCGACGATCGAATCTCGGGCAAGTAACATACCGATGACAAAGGGAATAACGTATGTTGTCATTACGGTACGACCAATAAAGATCTTCGTAGAATATGTGGGAACTAATATGAGCATCCAGGTTCCATTGTTTGTTATTGACTGGAGAGGTGACTCGGTCATGTCTACATAGTTCTCGAACCCGTAGGGTCCGCACGCTTAACGTCCGATGACGATTTTGTATTATATGAGTTATGTGATTTGGTGACCGGATGTTGTTTGGAGTCCCGGATGAGATCATGGACATGACGAGGAGTCTCTAAATGGTCGAGAGGTAAAGATTCATATATAGGACGATGATATTCGGACACCGGAAGTGTTCTGGGGGAACCGAGTACATATCGGGTCACCGGAAGGGGTTTCGGGCATCCCCCCGGCAACTACATGGGCCTGATGGGCCAAGAAGGGGACAGACCAGCCCCTAGGGGGCTGGTGCACCCCATGTAGGCCAAAATAAGGGGGAAGGAAAGAGGAGAAGAGGGAAAGGAAGGGGAGGGATTCGGCCCCCCCTTCCTTCTCTCCTCCCTCCTCCTTCCTCCCCCCTCCGGATGAATATGGAAAGGGGGGAGGCCGAATTGGGAGGCGCCCAAGTAGGATTCCTCCTACTTGGGGCGTCCCGTTGGCTGCCTCTCCTCCCCTCCAACCTGTATATATGTTGGGGGGCAACCATTGATTCCTAGTCGTGTGCGGTGCCCCCCTCCACAGTTTACGCCTCCGGTCATATTGTCATAGTGCTTAGGCGAAGCCCTGGGTCGATCACTTCACCATCACCGTCACCATGCCGTCGTGCTGACAAAACTCTCCCTCGAAACTTTGCTGGATCAAGAGTTCTAGGGACGTCATCGAGCTGAATGTGTGCAGAACTCGGAGGTGTCGTACGTTCGGTGCTTGATCGGTCGGAACGAGAACAAGTTCGACTACATCAACCGCGTTGTCAAACGCTTCCGCTTTCGGTCTACGAGGGTACATGGACACACTCTCCCCCTCTCGTTGCTATGCATCTCCTAGATAGATCTTGCGTGAGCGTGGGAATTTTTTTGAAATTGCATGCTACGTTCCCCAATAGTGGCATCCGAGCCATGTCTATGCTTAGATGATATTCACGAGTAGAACACAAAGAGTTGTGGGCGGTGATCATCATACTGCTTACCACCAATGTCTTATTTTGATTCAGCGGTATTGTTGGATGAAGCGGCCAGACCAACCTTACATGACCACGTTCATGAGACCAGTTCCGCTGACAGACATGCAACTAGTTTTGCATAAAGGTGGCTGGTGGGTGTCTGTTTCTCCAACTTTAGTTGAATCAAATTTGACTGCGGCCGATCCTTGTTGAAGGTTAAAACAGCAAACTTGATAAATCAATGTTGTGGTTTTGATGCGTAGGTAAGAACGGTTCTTACTAGAAGCCCGTAGCAGCCACGTAAAACTTGCAACAACAAAGTAGAGGACGTCTAACTTGTTTTTGCAGGGCATGTTGTGATCTGATATGGTCAAGACATGATGTGATATACGTTATTGTATGAGATGATCATGTTTTGTAAAAGTTATCAGCAAATGGCCGGAGCCTTATGCTTGTTGCTTTATTGTATGAAACGCAAGCGTCATGTAATTGCTTTACTTTATCACTATGCGTTAGCGATAGTTGTAGAAGCAATAGTTGGCGCGACGACCACGACGCTACGATGGAGATCAAGGTGTCAAGCCGGTGACGATGGAGATCATGACGGTGCTTTGGAGATGGAGATCAAAGGCACAAGATGATGATGGCCATATCATGTCACATGTTTTGATTGCATGTGATGTTTATCTTTTATGCATCTTATTTTACTTAGTACGGCGGTAGCATTATAAGATGATCCCTTACTAAAATTCAAGGTATAAGTGTTCTCCCTGAGTATGCATGATTATCTCTACGAAACACTTGGCAATCTACTTCAGTAAATAGGACATTGAAACCAAAGTCAGCAAGTCTAGATACGGAAAGTAAATTATAGCCAAGAGATCCAACGAGCATAACATTTTGTATGGAGCTATCATGTGAGATGGCCACCTTACCAAGGCCAACCACCTTACCCTTTGAGTTATCACCAAAGGTGACATACTTTCTGTAGCGACCCGACCTCAGACGGTCAAGTCTCTGTGCTTAAGTGTCATCCTTGGATCGGTATGCTGACACACACAGTACTCGAGGATTTATAACAGAGGTAAATCACATGTATAAAGTAACGTAAATACTATTACCTCAATCCATATAGCGGAAGTAACAACAAGGTTGTGGATTCCCATCAACACCAACGGCAAAGTTGAGTGTAGACATCGTAACCCTAACGTATCACTTACTCGTCGTAAGAATCCTGCAACATGAGACGTTGCAGCCACATAGGGTCAGTACATTGAATGTACTGGCAATTTCACACTGTAGAGCAATGATGAACAATGAATATCACTACATGCATATTTGGCTAGTGGAGGCTCTAAGTTTAATTTTTCCATAAAGCTAATTTTTCCCTACAACAAAGGAATATATTTTATTTAACTACAAAGTTTGTTCAAAATATTGAGAAGGTTCCTCCAACTCAATCCCAAAATAATAATTATCAACCCAACAAATTAATTAAGTAATGTGATGAGATCAACATGATAATTCAAGAACCAGATACTCAAGATGTCCATAACTGGGGACACGGCTAACCATGATTAGTTTGTACACTCTGCAGAGGTTTGCACACTTTTCCCCACAAGACTCGATCTCCTCCGTTGGATTTCTCGCACTACATGGTGTTTGAGAAATGGATGACCGAGACACGGTCTTTCAGAAACAATAACTCTAACCCTGGGTAGACAGTACTAACCTACATCCCCTACATCTGCTAGCCTACCACTGGAAGAGGTCATGCAACATACTCAACTATTCTAGAGCCCATAATAGCTTGTGGCTGCACACGGAAGTTTCTATCATGAATAATCTTATGATCCCTTTGAGCCTGGGTGGTGAACCATAGGATGATCACACGGGTCCCCCGGGATATCCTAGGACAACACTAGATTCTCCAGGTGCCCGCAACCAATCCACCCAGATGTGTATTTAAGTAGCCACCTTAAGTAAACCATTTATTAACAATCTCACAACTGTCATGGATACACTCAAACCCAATCCACATCTACGAGCATAGCATGGCAATATAAGCATAGCATAGAAGTAACTCCCAAGGGTTTGGTAATAAAGGGCCAATAGGTTCTACCTCATCATCTACTTCCCAATACGCACAAGTTAAATCACATCCTAATCATGCAGTGTTGGAGGATTGTAACTAATGCATAAAAAACTGGGTAATGAAAAGTATGATCAAAGTGTGAACTTCCCTTGTACTGTTGATGTAGATGATGCGCACTCATAACTCCTGATAGTTCTACTCATCACACTCCGATCAATCTATCGTGAGCAAGCAATAGTAACCACACATAAGCAATCAAGCAAAAGAATCGAAGAAAAGATCTCAGAAAACTTTGAAAACAAGCAATTAACTCTTGCAACAGAAAACAATTTCTAACAGTACCAAAATTGGGTGAATTTGGCCTTATCAGAAAGTTTAGGTCAAGAGCTTCGGTTTGCAAAAAGCATCATCTCAAACGGAGTTATAAAACTCAAGTTACGATCAAACGAAGTTCTAATACAAATCTGTTTGAATTCAAATTTTAAAACTTTCCAAAATATGTTTAAGTTGTTTTACTGGATAGAGGGCATCATAACGAAGAAGTGGGCGTTGGTTTCGTTGGATTTGGACAAACGAGTAAAGTAGTGATCGTTTGAAGATCACGGGCTAAACTGTAAAAATAAAACTATGGATAGGTCCCTGACTAAAACTAACAGAAAAAAGAAAAGACTAAATAACGAATGTTCATTTATCTAGTCTAAACAGCGGACGTTCGTTGTATAATAAAACCAAAAAATGGATCTAGGGTTTTCTTTGAAAAATCGATCTAGGTTTTTTTCTAAAAAAGACAGAAAAACCGGCGGCTTTCGTGGCGGTTTTTACCAATGACGGCGGGGACGGCGAGACGAACGGCGGCGGCGGCAGGCGCGACTGCGGATGGTGGCTCCGGCGACGGCGGGCGACGCAGGCGGAGTGCGGCGGCGCGGGGCGGCGGACGGCGGCGAGTGCGGCACGGCGGCGGTGATGCGGGTGCAGCGACGGCGGACAACGCGACGGTGATCTGCGGCGGCGGGACGCGAGAGGCGGCGCGGCGCTGCGAGGGAGGAGACAGAGGCGGGGCCCGGGGCCGCTTTTTAAGGAGGGAGAGGAGGCGCGAGGCGTGGGGAAGGGGCAAGAGAAGGCCGGCGGCGGCACGGAGGCGGCGACGATGCCGTGGCGGCTCGGGACTCCGTCCCGAGCTCGGGGACGAGCGGGGCGCTGCGCTGGGCCGGCTGGGCCGCGGCCTCGCGACTGGGCCGACCCGGTCCGGTCGGTCCTAACTTTTTTTTATAATTATTTTTTTTACATTTTTTCAGACAAACAAAAATAATAAAAACAAAATAAATAAGAATATTATATAGGCATATAATATATCAAAATTTGCAGAAAAAGATTTTCTACAACATGAACATTATTATAGCTTCAAATAAAATCCACAAAATTTTAAATAAAGCAAACAGTGCTACAGCTCTAATAAAATCCAATAAAAATCATTTTAAAAATACCAAAATGATTTCAAATTCATTTCTCTTCAATTTTCTATTGTAGGGAATCATGTTACCATATTTTCCATATATTTTCTTTTTGGAGAAAAATAATTTGAATAAAAACCAAATAACCCCAAATTGAAAATAATTTCAATGGGACTTTGAATTTTAATTCTTTTAAAACTTCCAACTCATATTTCATATGTTTTGAAGCAGCCATTTTATCTTCTCTCATGAAAATCATTGAGTTGCATAAAGTTTCTAAATTTGAATTATTTCCAAATGGAATTCAAATCTTTTCAAAACCCTTTTCATTTATTTAAATGGAAGAAGTCATGTCATCTTCTCTCTAGGGTTTTTTATTTTGAAAAGAATTTGAATTCAGAGAGATCATAAATGCAAAAATGAAAGTTTGGGAAAGTCCTTTTATTCCTTCTCATTTAATTTTCAAAAGTTTCAAATTTCACTCACTTTCAGTCAATAAATCACACAACAATCAAACAAACAATCAAAACTATTTATTTATTATAACATTCCAAAATTTAGAATTTTGGGATGTTACAAATCTACCACCCTTAAAATGAATCTCTTCCTCGAGATTCGGAGAGGCTAGCAAGAAATAGGTTAGGTCTGGGGGTCTTATCAAAATCCATCAACCGTCTCAGGGGGTCTGGGGTGCTTCCACCCTTAGAAGCATGGTTACGGTTCCATCAAAACTCATACACTTCATCCTTATTGTTGGCAGGGTTGGTTTTCTCAGATTCTCGGGAAAATTCCTTCTCTAGCTCTTCCGGTAGTGGCATAACCTTTTTCTCAATTCTTTTGTCCTTTCATCTTGGTAAGGTTATTCCAAGACTGGGTCTTCTTAGCTGACGGGTCTGGCGCCAATACTCAACAAATATCGATATCTCATGGTGGTCATCAATTTATGGTTTCTCCTGCAGGAAATGGGTCTGGGTTGAACCTCACCGTATGACCTACGGTTGGCAACAACTGCCTGGTACAAGGGGAAAAATTGGCATACCATTCTAGGGTTCCAACAAGGTTTTGATTCGTCGTCTCTCTACTATAGGTAAGTCACTCAGATTTACCATCCCACATAGCAAGGCGAATAATAAGAGTAAGTCGGTATGGTGATCAATCCATCCCGCACCCAAATCATTACCTTGTATATGGTTTAGCGAATCTCATATTCTAACACTCGGTCATCCTCACAAGCATTGTAGAATTTCTCTTGTCGACGAACTGGGTTCGGATAAATCCATTGATTCTGCAAGCCCAACAAACATCTATCGTTCCTTCACAACTCTCAGATTTTACGTTACTCCTATAAGATCGTATGTTGATAAAATCATATCCTCTTCCAGGGTTTTTCCTTCAGCAAGAGTGTGCTTGCTTCTTGGCAGGTCCTGGGGCCTGTGGGTTATGGGCCATCTCATCACTTGTAAACCTTGAACTCTTCTTCGGGGGCAACTGATCACTATTCCAACATCCAGCTTCCTAGCATTCTTAAATCCATCCAATTGTATTGTCTCCCTTCCTTCTATTGGTACCCAACTAAGACGTGATTACTCAGACTCATCATGGAGTTACAATCGCTCCATATTACCAACACTCTACCTCCTTTGTATCCAATAGTACTTCATCCCTTCATATTCTTCGGGCATCCCACATATCGAGATAAAAATCGTACTTATGAGGTCCACTCCGTGGAACATCATTATCCTTTCCAGGGGTCAAATCTCCTCACAGGGTACTACCACCCTTAAAATGCACAAATTCTTCCATAGACCATATTTTCTCATATCCTCGAAAATGGTCAAACTCTTTCTTCATAGAGTAACTCTCATAAAATCCAAATCAGTACCAACGATGTTAACTTTATTGATTCTCCAACGATTACAATCCCCTGCATTTCCATCACATGCCTCAACTCAACACCTCAATATAAAAGAAAAGTTCTCACTACTACTACTACATTTCTTCTGTTGCAAACTCAACTATCTAGCACAAGCTTCCTTCTCTTTGGGGCAATCTCTGGCAAAGTGCCCTACTTCATTACAACAGAAACATATTACTTCTGACGAGTCTCGAGGTTTCCTCATGATTACATAGCCTCCTTGGGTCCTCGGCTTCCTTTTTGGGCAACTGCTAAAGTAGTGCCCTGACTCCTTGCACCTGAAATAGGTGATATGACTCAGGTCCTTCCTGGAATCCAATCTACTTCTCTTCCTGGACTTTTCTGTTCCAATCAGGGCTTCTATTTCCTGTGGGTCATACTCTACTTCCTCTGTCGGGAATTCTACTAGATCCCCATTCAGACAATTTTGGGAGATGTGTCCTTCTTCTCCACATGAATAGCATGACTTGGTGCAAGGTCTAATTGGTTCTTCTTTAGGTGTTTCCTCCACCTCTTCCTTCATCACAGGTTCTTCTAAAATTTCCATGGGGACTCCTTTCATTGCTTCTTTCTTCTGCTGGATGGTTCTTTGTACCATGGGGTAAAGGTGACACTGAGCAGGGTAGTGGGTAGTTCCTTCACACAAGAAACAAGTAATCTGACAAGTTGGGCATTCTTCAGCTGTGTGACTTCCTTCACAATGAGGGCATTCACCCTTGTGTTCTTTATGGGTGTGTCCTATTTCTCCACAGAGCTTGCATGCACAAGGTTTCTTCATATCACTTCCATAAGGCTTCAATTTCTGGGACACAAACCGAGACTTTGGCAATGTCAACTTAAATTCTTTCCAAGTGGTTACTCCTTTCCCTCCATTGATGGTTTGGTACATCCTCCACCAAGTAGCAACACCTCTTTCAAACACTGCAGAGCATGCTGGGTCATATCCTTTCCGGCTACAGAGTTATTCTTCATGTGATCCTCCATGTTCTGAATCCATGGGTCCGTCTCCAATTAACTTATCAGTCCCGGAAATGTGAGTTCATCTCCATTCATCCTCTATTGGTTCCATGGGTATTGGGGTGGGATAATAGAGATAGAGAGGGATGCACAAAAGTTTTGAAAAGACAGATTTTATTTGTGGCTGTCGGAAAAACATCAAACAAATGATAGCTCACAATCGTCGCATCTAACGTAGGTATATAACAGGGGTTTGGTCTTCTAAAGGCCAATAAATCTTCGAAGTCGTCAAACTCTTCGATTCTTGTTCATGTCTCCGATTGGCTCCTTCCGATCGTGCTTGTCCTTCTTAAGTTCTTTTGCCAGATCATCTCTGTTGACGCGAAGTCTCTTATGACGTCCTTTATTATTTCTAGAGTTGTGTTCCAAACTTCTGGATTTCAACATCCTTGGCTTGAACCATGGTCCTACTATCCTTCAGTTCCTGACGAATCTCCGGTGTCTCGAGGTTTTACTCCTCTAGCTTGGCTACTTCCAACTTCTGGGTCCTGAGTTCTTCACAAAATGTTTCCTTGTCAAATACGGCGTCCTGAAGGTTCATCTTAAAATTCTTGGTGTAATACTCCTGATCCTGGCGATACACCAGCTAAGGTTAAAACTTCATCTTTTGCTTATAAGTGCTTCATTAGCCCTTTTGTCATCCAATCCTTCCGAAGAAATGCATGCTTAACTCAACACGGTAATGATAGCATGAGCAAGCGATAACATCATGGATAGCCATGTCTATGCCCATGTTACTGCCATGAGTTCTCATTCCATAATTGATCTCTCCTGCCTTAGGGTTTTCTTGACAAAAACTTTGAGTTTTAACGCTCCATGTTCCGGTCTTTCTTCGACACATCTTGATTTCGGGTATTGACAGCTTTAACAGTCTGACAAGTTCCATAAGGGTAGCCTTCCTAGGTCATACTAATCTGGAGATTCTTTAGAGCCTTCAAATTCTCCTAGTCTTTGGAGTCTTCAACCGTTGTAGTTTCCATTATTATAATGTACGGTAAATCCTCTTCATTCCGAAGTGGTCTTAATTGTCTGATATCTCCTTGGAGTGGTCTCATCAGGTGAATCTTCACGTGGTCAAAAGGGGAAAGGGGTATAGTCTAACTAAAAGGGAATATTTGAATAAGCTCGGAAGAGAAGAGAGGTAGAAGATATTTTTTGAAAACGAAGTTTGTAGAGAAAATTTTTCCTATGGGCTTGCCAGTTTCTAGGGTCACGTCCTACAGTCAACATGTGCTCTGATACCATCTTGTAGCGACCCGACCTCAGACGGTCAAGTCTATGTGCTTAAGTGTCATCCCTGGATCGATATGTTGACACACACAGTACTCAAGGATTTATAACAGAGGTAAATCACATGTATAAAGTAACGTAAATACTATTACCTCAATCCATATAGCGGAAGTAACAACAAGGTTGTGGATTCCCATCAACACCAACGGCAAAGTTGAGTGTAGACATCTTAACCCTAACGTATCACTTACTCGTCGTAAGAATCCTACAACATGAGACGTTGCAGCCACATAGGGTCAGTGCATTGAATGTACTGGCAATTTCACACTGTAGAGCAATGCTGAATAATGGCTATCACTACATGCATATTTGGCTGGTGGAGGCTCTAAGTTTAATTTTTGCATAAAGCTAATTTTTCCCTACAACAAAGGAATATATTTTATTTAACTACAAAGTTTGTTGAAAATATTGAGAAGGTTCCTCCAACTCAATCCCAAAATAATAATTATCAACCCAACAAATTAATTAAGTAATGTGATGAGATCAACATGATAATTCAAGAACCAGATACTCAAGATGTCCATAACCGGGGACACGGCTAACCATGATTAGTTTGTACACTCTACATAGGTTTGCGCACTTTTCCCCACAAGACTCGATCTCCTCCGTTGGATTTCTCGCACTACATGGTGTTTGAGAAACGGATGACCGAGACACAGTCGTTCAGAAACAATAACTCTAACCCTGGGAAGAGATCATGCAACATACTCAACTATGCTAGAGCCCATAATAGCTTGTGGCTGCACACGGAAGTTTCTAGCATGAATAATCTTATGATCGTTTTGAGCCTGGGTGGCGAACCATAGGATGATCACACGGGTCCTCCGGGATAACCTAGGACAACACTGTATTATCCAGGTGCCCGCAACCAATCCACCCAGATGTGTATTTAAGTAGCCACCTTAAGTAAACCATTTATTAACAATCTCACATCTGTCATGGATACACTCAAACCCAATCCACGTCGACGAACATAGCATGGCAATATAAGCATAGCGTAGAAGTACCCCAAGGGTTTGATAATAAAAGGGTAATAGGTTCTACCTCATCATCTACTTCCCAATACCCACAAGTTAAATCATATCCTAATCATGCAGTGTTGGAGGATTGTAACTAATGCATAAAACTAGGTAATGAAAAGTATGATCAAAGTGTGAACTTGCCTTGTACTGTTGATGTAGATGATTCGCACTCATAACTCCTGATAGTTCTACTCGTAACACTCCGTTCAATCTATCGTGAGCAAGCAATAGTAACCACACATAAGCAATCAAGCAAAAGAATCGAAGAAAAGATCTCGGAAAACTTTGAAAACAAGCAATTAACTCTTACAACATAAAACAATTTATAACAGTACTAAAATTGGGTGAATTTGGCCTTATCAGAAAGTTTAGGTCAAGAGCTTCGATTTGCAAAAAGAATCATCTCAAACGGAGTTATAAAACTCAAGTTACGATCAAACAAAGTTCAAATACAAATCTGTTTGAATTCGAATTTTAAAACTTTCAAAAATATGTTTAAGTTGTTTTACTGGATAGAGGGCATCATAACTAAGAAGTGGGTGTTCGTTTCGTTGGATTTGGACAAACGAGTAAAAAGTAGTGATCGTTTGAAATTAAACTACGGATAAAGGGCATCATAACGAAGAAGGGGCTAAACTTTAAAATTAAACTACGGATAGGTCCCTGACTAAAACTAATAGAAAAAGAAAAGACTAAATAACGAACGTTCATTTTATCGAATCTAAACAGCGGACATTCGCTGTATAATAAAACCAAAAACGGATCTAGGGTTTTCTTAAAAAACCAATTTAGGGTTTTAAAAAATGACAGAAAAACCGGCGGCTTTCGTGGCGGTTTTTACCAATGACGGCGTCGACGGCGAGATGAACGGCGGCGATGTCGGGCGCAGCTACGGATGGTGGTTCCGGCGACGGCGCTTGCGGCGCGTGGCGGCGGACGGCGGCGGCGATGCGGGTGCAGCGGCGGCGGACTGTGTCGGTGTCAAAACCGGCGGATCTCGGGTAGGGGGTCCCGAACTGTGCGTCTAAGGCGGATGGAACAGGAGGCGGGGGACACGATGTTTACCCAGGTTCGGGCCCTCTCGATGGAGGTAATACCCTACTTCCTGTTTGATTGATCTTGATGATATGAGTATTACAAGAGTTGATCTACCACGAGATCGTAGAGGCTAAACTCTAGAAGCTAGCCTATGGTATGATTCTTGTTGTCCTACGGACTAAACCCTCTGGCTTATATAGACACCGGAGGGGCTAGGGTTACACAGAGTCGGTTACAAGGGAGGAGATCTACATATCCGTATTGCCAAGCTTGCCTTCCACGCCAAGGAGAGTCCCATCCGGACACGGAACGAAGTCTTCAATCTTGTATCTTCATAGTCCAACAGTCCGGCCAAAGGATATAGTCCGGCTGTCCGAGGACCCCCTAATCCAGGACTCCCTCAGTATCCCCTGAACCAGGCTTCAATGTCGAAGACAATCTGCGCGCCGGACTCATCGTCATTGAAGCCAGGTTCAGGGGCTACTGAGGGAGTCCTGGATTAGGGGGTCCTTGGACAGCCGGACTATATCCTTTGGCCGGACTGTTGGACTATGAAGATACAAGATTGAAGACTTTGTCCCGTGTCCGGATGGGACTCTCCTTGGCGTGGAAGGCAAGCTTGGCAATACGGATATGTTGATCTCCTCCCTTGTAACCGACTCTGTGTAGCCCTAGCCCCTCTGGACAACAAGAATCATACCATAGGCTAGCTTCTAGGGTTTAGCCTCTACGATCTCGTGGTAGATCAACTCTTGTAATACTCATATCATCAAGATCAATCAAGCAGGAAGTAGGGTATTACCTCCATCGAGAGGGCCCAAACCTGGGTAAACATCGTGTCCCCCGCCTCCTGTTACCATCCGCCTTAGACGCACGGTTCGAGACCCCCTACCCGAGATCCGCCGGTTTTGACACTGACATTGGTGCTTTCATTGAGAGTTCCACTGTGCCGTCACCGTAAGGCTTGATGGCTCCTTCGGTCATCGGCAACGATGCGATCCAGGGTGAGGTGTTCCTCCCCGGACAGATCTTCGTATTCGGCGGCTTCGCACTGCGGGCCAACTCGCTTGGCCATCTGGAGCAGATCGAGAGCTACGCCCCTGGCCATCAGGTCAAGTTCGGAAACTTGAACTATACTGCCGACATCCACGGAGACTTGATCTTCGACGGATTCGAACCCATGTTGGGTGCGCCGCACAATCACGACGAGCATGACGTAACTCTGCTGTCGGACAGTGTTCGGGAGATCACACCTGCAACTACTCCGACCCTTAATCCGGAACAAATTGCGCCATCCAAGGACGGGTGGATAGACCCCGCCATGGAGGCCGCACTCTCAGTGGCGATAGAGCTGAATATTGACTTCACCCCTTACGAGAGCCATGTTGCCGAACCATTGGATTCGTCCCCGGCCACGGGCTCCGAGCCGCCTGCGTCCGTGCCTATCGAATCCGATTGGGCACCGATCATGGAGTTTACCTCCACAGATATCTTTCAGCACTCGCCTTTTGGCGATGTGCTAAATTCATTAAGGTCTCTCTCCTTGTCAGGAGAACCTTGGCCGAACTATGTCCGGCTAGAATGGGATGCGGACGACGAAGAAATTCGCTCCCCACCCACCACCCACTTATTAGCCACTGTTGACGATTTAACCGACATGCTCGACTTCGACTCTGAAGACATCGACGGTATAGACGACAATGCAGGAGACGAACAGGAACCACCGCCCACAGGGCGCTGGACCGCCACCTCATCATATGATATATACATGGTGGATACCCCCAAAGAAGGCGATGGCGATAAGACAGCGGAGGATGACCCCTCCAAGAAGCAACCCAAGCATCAACGTCAGTGGCGCCGCTCTAAGTCCCGCCATAGCAAAAGTAGTGATACCGGCACAAGAGACAATAACACTCCGGATAGTGCCGAAGACGACGACAATCCCCTCCAGCCAGATTTAGAGCGGGAGGAGGAACAAGCTAGCCCTCCAGAACAGGCAGCAGATGGAGAAACGGAGGATGAAAATTACATGCCTCTCTCCGAAGACGAGGTGAGCCTCGGCGACGAAGAATTTATCGTGCCTGAGGATCCCGTCGAGCAGGAGCGCTTTAAGCACCGGCTTATTGCCACAGCAAATAGCCTGAAGAAAAAGCAACAACAGCTTCGAGTTGATCAAGATCTGCTAGCGGATAGATGGACCGAAGTCCTGGCAACCGAGGAATACGAACTCGAGCGCCCAACCAAGAGTTATACAAAGCGCAGGTTGCTACCTCACCTCGAGGAGGAAGCATTGAAACCTACATCACCAGCGTATGATGCAGCTGATCGGCCACCTCGTGGCCGAGACAGAGAGGCATTTCAGCCCGAAGTCCAGCCCGCACCCCACCACCAATCAAACAAAATAACCAAGGCCCGGGGCAACACGCGGGACCTGCGAGATGTATTGGAAAATAAGGCAAAACATGCAAGATCGATCTACGGGTCACGGGGGCGCGCACCAACACGTGACGATGATCGTCATGCTAGATACACTAAAAGCAAATCCGGCCGAGCCGAACACGGTAGACAAGACTCGTATGAACTGCGTCGTGATATAGCCCGGCACAGAGGCGCCGCACACCCCCTATGCTTCACTGATGAAGTAATGGATCACGAATTCCCAGAAGGGTTTAAACCCGTAAACATTGAATCATATGATGGTACAACAGATCCCGCAGTATGGATCGAGGATTTCCTCCTCCACATCCACATGGCTTACGGTGATGATCTACATGCCATCAAGTACCTCCCACTAAAACTAAAAGGACCAGCTCGGCATTGGCTGAATAGCTTGCCAGCAGACTCAATTGGCAGTTGGGAGGATTTGGAAGATGCATTCCTTGACAACTTCCAGGGCACTTATGTGCGACCACCGGATGCTGACGACTTGAGCCATATAATTCAGTAGCCAGGGGAATCAGCCAGGAAATTCTGGACCAGGTTCCTAACTAAGAAAAACCAAATTGTCGACTGTCCGGATGCAGAGGCCTTAGCGGCATTCAAGCATAAAATTCCGTGACGAGTGGCTCGCCCGGCACCTTGGCCAGGAGAAGCCGAAGTCTATGGCAGCCCTCATAACACTCATGACCCGCTTTTGCGCGAGCGAGTATAGCTGGCTGGCTCGCAGCAGCAACACATCAAGGAATCCGGGCACTTCAGATACCAAAGATAACAATGGCAGACCACGTCGTAACAGACATAAGCGCCGCAACAACGGCGATAACGCCGAAGATACGGCAGTCAATGCCGGATTCAGTGGCTCTAAACCCGGTCAGCGGAAAAAGCCATTCAAAAGAAGTACTCCGGGCCCGTCCAGTTTGGACCGCATACTCGATCGCTCGTGTCAAATCCACGGCACCCCCGATAAGCCAGCCAATCACACCAACAGAGAATGCTGGGTGTTCAAGCAGGCCGGCAAGTTGAATGCCGAAAACAAGGACAAGGGGCTGCATAGCGATGACGAGGAGGAGCCCTGGCCGCCGAACACAGGAGTACAGAAGAGGTTCCCTCCACAAGTGAAACGGTGAACATGATATACGCAACCCACATTCCCAAGAGGGAACGGAAACGTGCACTAAGGGACGTCTATGCGATGGAGCCAGTCGCCCCAAAGTTCAACCCGTGGTCCTCTTGTCCGAGCACCTTCGATCGCAGGGACCACCCCACTAGTATCCGTCATGGCAGATCTGCCACATTGGTCCTTGACCCCATCATCGACGGATTTCACCACACCCGAGTCCTTATGGACAGCGGCAGCAGCCTGAACATGCTCTATCAAGATACAGTGCGCAAAATGGGTATAGACCCCTCGAGGATCAAACCCACTAAAACCACCTTCAAAGGTGTCATCCAAGGTGTAGAGGCCCATTGCACGGGCTCAATCACACTGGAAGTAGTCTTTGGATATCCGACAACTTCCGAAGTGAGGAGTTAATCTTCGATATCGTCCCGTTCCGCAGTGGCTATCATGCACTGCTCGGGCGAACCGCATTATGCATACCTCAAGCTCAAAATGCCAGGACCTCGTGGGGTTATAACAATCAATGGAAACACATAACGCTCGTTCCGCACGGAGGAGCACATTGTGGCCCTCGCAGCTGAGGCACAAAGCAGCCTTTCAAGGCAAACCGCCAATTCGGCGATAAAACCCCCGGACGCCTTCAAGCGAGTCTGGAGCAACCTGCAACAGGACCGCCTGGCACGTTCAGAGCTTGCCTAGCAATTCGGCCCCCGTCCTAGTCCCAGTCAAGCGACGGAATCTGTGTCGCGCGTACATAATTACGCACTAGAAATGCCATGGGCATAGGCGGGGGCACGACCAGGGCACGTCCCACAATGCGGCTCAACCGCCCCAGGGGTTGTATACCTTTATCATTTCCTCTCTTTCAGGACCTTACTCTCTGGAAGCCCTTTCCGGTAGTCTGATTGCTGGACACATTATGGGAAGGAACACCCAAGGAGGCAAGAAGCTAAACCGTACAAGGGAATCCCCAGGTGGTCTCTGGTAACAATCGAAGTACCCATTTTTAATACCCATACGCAGCTTACCCTTGGACAGGACATGTCAAATAGTCCTTTTTTTGCTTATTGCACTACTTGTATCAGTACGCTTCAACGTATTATTTAAATAACAATGCATAGCATTAGTCTATTATTGCATTACCCTTCCTTTTTCTTGTTTGTTTTATTTACGACAACTTGCACCCGTACATTCTGGTACGACCAGTACGCCAGGGGCTTCAGTATACCCCATAATACGTCATAAGAAGTCCGAACACTTTCGACAGTGCGGCACCCCGAACTTATAGAATTATATGCATCAGCTCCGAATCATGTCTTGCGTCAATAGTTGGGTTTGCCCGGTTCCCATGTTTTGGGACCTTACGTTCTGCAATATCGGCTAAGGTAGCGCTGGGAGAACTACTGCGATTGTGTCTCGGTTCTTTCGGACAAGCACCTCAGTAGAGAAAGCCGAAAACTGACTGTCATGATAATGCGAGAGCTGGTCGCTGTTCGAGAGGTCTCAAGTCCTTAAAGACTTTTTCCGCTTCGGGCGAGGAGTCGGCCTTGCCCGACTTAGGCGTATATAGCGCCCCAAATTTGGCCTTCCGAATACTAGGGGCTTCGCCAAAATTTAAAATTGTAGACTTCTATAGCTAAGTGAGAGTGATAAAGCCTTATAGTCCGATTGCCTGGTTCGTTGTGCTGAACACCTCCCTCGAAGGACCCAAAATTGGGATAAAGAGTGCTCAGGTTTATCCCGAACACCTCAGTACTAGTTACATGGGGGCAGAAGCCGACGACTGGCCAACTCTCAGATTTTATAAACGGCCGCACAGAAGGTAATATTTTAAATTAACAAGCATTGCATAGCGCAAATGAACTCGTTTCACATTACAGGATCACATGAGTACGTTCATTCAAATATTACATATTTAGCACATTCCTCCGCCACAAGGCGGGAACCCTTCAGGACACTGTCATAATACATTTCGGGGTGGCGATGCTCGCCTTCCGGCGGCCCCTCCTTCACCAGCTTTACAGCGTCCAGCTTCGCCCAGTGCACCTTCGCCCGGGCAAAGGCCCTACCCGCACCCTCGATGCAAATGGACTGCTTTATGACTTCAAGCCGTGGGCAGGCATTGACAAGACGCCTCACCAGACCGAAGTAGCTGTCAGGCAGGGGATCGCCAGGCCACATCCGGACTATAAGACCCTTCATGGCCTGTTCGGCCACCTTATGGAGCTCGACCAGTTGCTTCAGCTGGTCGCTCAAGGGCATTGGGTGTTCGCTCCCAGTATACTGAGACCAGAACAACTTCTCCGTCGAGCTCCCCTCCTCAGCCCGGTAAAACTCCGCGGCATCCAACACACTGCGGGGAAGATGTGCGGATGCTCCTGGAGAGCTCCGAACTAGGGTAAGTAAAAGGAAAGTTTCCTTCACATGCTTGCTTTGCATAATGAATACCTTACCCGCTGCTATCTACTTAACCGCCTCAATCTCCTGGAGGGCCTTGTGGGCTTCAGCCTTGGCGTTTTGTGCGCTTTCGATGGCCTTCGCAAGCTCGGACTCTCGTGTCTTAGAGTCAAGCTCCAAGGACTCGTGTTTTTTGGCGAGAGCCTGGAGCTCTTGCTGCACCTCGCCTACCCGGGCTTCTTGCTTTTCTCGCTCGATGCGCTCCTCGGCCGCTTTGTCTTCGGCCTCGGACAGCGCCTTCTTCAGGGTCGCCACTTCAGTCGTGGCCCCTAGCAAATTCATGATGATCCTATTATTTTACAACTAAATTTCTTTTTAATATATAGACAGGGTATCGCTTACCTTTGTTCTCTTCGAGCTGCCTCTTGGTAAGGCCGAGCTCTTCCTTGGACCGCTCAAGGTCCTGCTTCAGTGCGACGACCTCCGCAGTACGTGCGGCAATGGCCAGCAGTGAAGCCTGCATATGCACATAGACATATTCTGATTAGACTCCTGAGTCATATTTGATCCTCTATTCGGCCTTTCTTCGCGAACGCCAAATAGAGCATCAGGGGCTACTGTCTATGCGGTAATATTTTCCTATAGTTTAATTACTTACCTGAAAGCCTGTTAGGAGGCTGGCACAAGCTTCAGTTAGTCCGCTTTTGGTGGACTGAACCTTCTCGATCACCGCACTCATGATAGTGCGGTGCTCTTCGTTGATGGAAGCGCCGCGAAGCACTTCCAGCAAGTTGCCCGGTGCCTCTGGATGGACAGAGGCCACTGGCACGGGCGGCATCCCCCTATTAACAGGGGGTCGCCTGACAGAGTCCGGAACCACTGGAGGTTCCAGCGCAGTGTTCGGCTGGAGGCCGAATTCGGAGCCCATGGGAGTCTTGCCCCCTTTGCGCCCAGGGTCCGGAATGTCGCCTCGAGGCGCCTCCAGGACTACCTCCCCTCGGCTCGGTGCCCTTTGAGACAACACCTCGACGTTGTCCGTAGGGCGAGGGGTGGAGGCGGTCGGAAGTGAATCGCTATTCATATCCGACAGGTCCAAAGAACCATCCGACGAAGATACGTCGATATGGTCTCGGGATGGACTGCATAATCATGTTCGGCGTGATGAGAAGCAGTGCAATAAAACATACCATGAATTACTATGGTATCCGGATACTTACGACTTCGCCAGGGGCTTCTCCCTGGGTAACCACTCGTCGTCGCTGTAGGCGGCCGTCATGGAGCAGTCCGGAAGGAGGATCCTTCCCTTCTTGGACCCTTCGGCCTCCCCGGTTGGGGCGGCCTTCCTTTTCTTGTCTCCCCCAGCTGGGGGGAGAACTTTCCTCTTCCTCCTCCTCGTTTTCGTGGGAGGAGTGCCCCTCGGAGTTATCGGACGATGATTCCGATATAACCTTGCGCCGGAGACCCTTTCGTGTCCCCGTGGCCTTCTTCTTGGCCTTCTTCACCGGCACCTCGTAAGGCGCCGGAACCAGCATCTCCGTTAGGAGAGCATCTGCAGGATCTTCATGCAGGGGGGCTGGGCAATCGATCTGCTCCGCCATCTCTACCCAGTCCTGTTAATGGCATGGAGGCTTAGATCCCGCACATGATTAAACTGGGGAAAATAACCATCCTGTGAAGATATAAAAAACTTTACCGGATTGGCATGGCGCTTTGCGCTGAGTCCGCGGTCCTCAGTAAGGGGAGGAGGTACCTCGGCGCCCTTGAACAGCTCCTTCCAGACGTCCTTGTGCGTCGTGTCGAAGAGCTCTTGCAGCGTCTGGTGCTCGGCCGGGTCGAACTCCCACAAATTGAATGCCCGTCGTTGACACGGGAGGATCCGGCGGAAGAGCATGACCTGGACCACATTGACAAGCTTGATTTTCTTGCTCATCATGTTTCTGATGCATTTCTGGAGTCCGGTCAGCTCCACCGATGAACCCCAGGACAGGCCCTTCTCTTTCCAGGAGGTGAGCCGCGTGGGGATTCTGGATCGGAATTCGAGGCCGCCACCCAGTTGGTGTCGCGCGGCTCGGTGATGTAGAACCACCTCGATTGCCACCCCTTTATGGTCTCCACATAGGAGCCTTCGAGCCAGGTGACATTAGGCATTTTGCCCACCATGGCGCCTCCGCACTCCGCTTACTGGCCGACCACCACCTTCGGTTTAACATTGAAGGTCTTCAGCCACAGGACGAAGTGGGGCCTGATGCGGAGGAAGGCCTCGCACATGACGATAAACGCCGAGATGTTGAGGATGAAATTGGGGGCCAGATCGTGAAAATCCAGCCCGTAGTAGAACATGAGCCCGCGGACAAATGGGTGGAGGGGAAATCCCAGTCCGCGGACAAAGTGGGTAAGGAAAACCACCCTCTCATGGGGTTCGGGCGTAGGGATGATCTGCCCCGCATCTGGCAGCCGGTGTGCGATGTCCGCGGCCAGATATCCTGCTCCCCGTAGCTTTGTGATGTTCTCCTCCGTGACGGAGGAGACCATCCACTTGCCTCCCACTCCGGACATGCTTGGAGTGGTTTGAGGGGGGAAACGCGAACTTGGGTGCTGGAGCTCGAGTGCGCAAGAATGGATGAGCAAGGAGGAAGAAGGCGTGGGTAAAAGGAGGAATCCTTGTCCCTTTATAGGGGCGGATGAGCAAGAATGGATGAACTAAGGGGATCAGCCCTCCTCCCACAAAGTAGTTGCGGGCGTGATCTTCCAAACACTGTCCGACGGCAGAGCTAAATCATGCTCGTCATGATCGTGCGGCGCACCTGACATGGGCTCGAATCCGCCGAAGATCAAGTCTCCGCGGATGTCGGCAGTGTAGTTCAAGTTTCCAAATCTGACCTGATGGCCAGGGGCGTAGCTTTCGATCTGCTCCAGATGGCCAAGCGAATTGGCCCACAGTACGAAGCCTCCGAATACGAAGATCTGTCCGGGGAGGAAAACCTCACCCTGGATCGCATCATTGCCGATGATTGAAGGAGCCATCAAGCCTTACGGTGACGGCACAGTGGAACTCTCAATGAAAGCACTAATGTTTACTTACAGCTCGGTGGAGGGATGATCCCCTTGCGGGCACTGTGCGGCAAGGGTACCCTCCGGGGTAGGACCCTCCGACAAAGGATTCTTCCCTCGCTTGGAGACCATTACTTCCAAGTCTTCAGAGGCGGTCCTCTTCCTTCCCTGGGGAGAGGGAATTTTAGATTCTTCCCCCCTGTTATCCTCCTTCGAGGAGGCACTGATTCCCCCAGTCTGGATGAATAGTAAGTGAGGCTCACTCTCGGCCTCTTTGTTCCTCCCTTTACCTTCCCCTGATGGCGCTTGATAAGGCGCAAGCTCAAGCATCCTCGCTAGTACAGGATCCGGTGAGCCCTCGGGAAGGGGGGCCGGACACCTGATCATCTTCGCCTTTTTTATCCAGTCCTGGTCAAAAGGCGACTTTTCAGGATGATGTTGTGATAAATTAAAAGACAACGTGTTCGGCCACGGGACTACTTACTTGGGTATCTGGACGATTGCAGCTCAAACCCGCATCCTCGGTGGTGTCCGGACACCTTATTTCTGGTCCGAAGAATAATTTGTACATCTCTTTGAGCGTCATGCCGAGGAAGTTCTGAATAGCTCGCGGTCCTTCCGGGTTGAACTCCCACATACGGAGGGGTCGACGTTTGCAAGGTGGGACTCGGCGAACTAGCATGACTTGCATTACCGTGACCAGGCTGACGTCTCTCTCGAGGAGATCTCGGATGCGACTCTGCAATATCGGCACATCATTTATTGGCCCCCAGTCCATCCCCTTGTTGATCCATGATGTCAGTTGTGGCGGGGGGCCCGAGCGAAAGGCAGGGGCGGCTACCCACTTGGTACCCTGGGAGCTGTGATATAAAACCATTCCCGTTGCCATAAACTGGACACCTCCGGGAAGGAACCCTTTGGCCATGGAACATCGGCGCCTTTGCTTATTACGGCACTTCCGCACTCTGCATGTCGCCCCTCAATCATCTTCGGCTTCACATTGAAGGTCTTAAGCCATAAGCCGAAGTGTGGGGTAATGCGGGGGAAGGCTTCACACACGACGATGAACGACGAGATGTGAAGGATGGAATCCGGGGCCAGGTCATGGAAATCCAGCCCGTAATAGAACATGAGCCCCCTAACAAAGGGATCTAGAACAAGGCCTAGCCCTCAGAGGAAGTGAGAGATGAATACGACGCTCTCGCCGGGTTCGGGAGTGGGAATGACCTGCCCTCGAGCAGGTAGCCTGTGCGAGATTTTGGCGGTCAAATACCTAGCCTCTCTTAGCTTCTTGATGTCTTCATCTGTGACAGAGGAGGGCATCCACCGACCTTGAAGGTTGGATCTGGACATGGTTGAAGGTCTGAAGCACCAGACCTGAGCCTTGGGTGTTGAAACTCGAGGCGGGGGAAGGATTCGATCGAGTACGAGAGGAAAAAGGACAGGCCTTGGCCTCTTTATAAAGAGGGTGAATATCAAGCATCCTCCTCGTGGACGTTTGGGACTTTCCTAAAATCGAGGAGTCATACCAACGGGCACGATTGGGTTACCCACGTCCGTATTGATGAGAATCCCGTAATAAGGGGGACACGATCTCTGCTTCGACAAGACGTGCCAATAAAATCGCCTCGCAAAACGTGCAGTGGCAGGCTGATTGAGAAAAACGGTTTGAATAATGATCAGGCCATGGTCTGATGTCACGTTATGAAAAGTCGTCAGCAGATTAGATTTGTGGAAATGTTATTCTCTCTACGGTGGTATGTGGAACTTGTTTTGCAGAGCCGGACACTATCCTTGTGTTCAAGATCTTCTATGGAGTATTCGGAGGAAGAACCCGCCTTGCAATGCCGAAGACAAATCTGCGCGCCGGACTCATCGTCATTGAAGCCTGGTTCAGGGGCTACTGAGGGAGTCCTGGATTAGGGGGTCCTCGGACAGCCAGACTATATCCTTTGGCTGGACTGTTGGACTATGAAGATACAAGATTGAAGACTTCGACCCGTGTCCGGATGGGACTCTCCTTGGCGTGGAAGGCAAGCTTGGCAATACGGATATGTAGATCTCCTCCCTTGTAACCAACTCTGTGTAACCCTATCCCCCTCCGGTGTCTATATAAGCCGGAGGGTTTAGTCCGTAGGACAACAACAATCATACCATAGGCTAGCTTCTAGGGTTTAGCCTCTACGATCTCATGGTAGATCAACTCTTGTAATACTCATATCATCAAGATCAATCAAGCAGGAAGTAGGGTATTACCTCCATCGAGAGGGCCCGAACCTGGGTAAACATCGTGTCCCCCGCCTCCTGTTACCATCTGCCTTAGACGCACAGTTCGGGACCCCCTACCCGAGATCCGCCGGTTTTGACACCGAGAGACTGCGCGGCGGCGATCTACAGCGGTGGGAGGCGAGAGGCGGCGCGGCGCTGCGAGGTAGGAGAGAGAGGCGGGGCCCTTGGCCGCTTTTTAAGGAGGGAGAGGAGGCGTGAGGCGTGGGAAGGGGCAAGAGGAGGCCGGCGGCGGCACGGAGGCGGCGGCGATGCCGTGGCGGCTCGGGACTCCGTCCCGAGCTCGGGGACGAGCGGGGCGCTGCGCTGGGCCGGCTGGGCCGCGGCCTGGCGACTGGGCCGGCCCGGTCCGGTCGGTCCTGACTTTTTTTATATAATTATTTTTTAAAACATTTTCCAGACAAACAAAAATAATAAAAACAAAATAAATAAGAATATTATATAGGCATATAATATATCAAAATTTGCAGAAAAAGATTTTCTACAACGTGAACATTATTATAGCTTCAAATAAAATACACAAAATTTTAAATAAAGCAAACAGTGCTACAGCTCTAATAAAATCCAATAAAAATCATTTTAAAAATACCAAAATGATTTCAAATTCATTTCTCTCCAATTTTCTACTGTAGGGAATCATGTTACCCTATTTTCCATATATTTTATTTTTGGAGAAAAATAATTTGAATAAAAACCAAATAACCCCAAATTGAAAATAATTTCAATGGGACTTTGAAATTTAATTCTTTTAAAACTTCCAACTCATATTTCATATGTTTTGAAGAAGTCATTTTATCTTCTCTCATGAAAATCATTGAGTTGCATAAAGTTTCTGAATTTGAATTATTTCCAACTGGAATTCAAATCTTTTAAAAACCCTTTTCATTTATTTAAATGGAAGAAGTCATGTCATCTTTTCTCTAGGGTTTTGTATTTTGAAAAGAATTTGAATTCACAGAGATCATAAATGCAAAAATGAAAGTTTGGGAAAGTCCTTTTATTCCTTCTCATTTAACTTTCAAAAGTTTCAAATTTCACTCACTTTCAGTCAATCAATCACACAACAATCAAAACTATTTATTTATTATAACATTCCAAAATTTAGAATTTTGGGATGTTAGACTTTCGAGGGCCGTTGTTTTCAGCAAGCTCACGAAACATATCCTTGTCTCCGGTCATGTGATCGGTAAATCCACTATCGAGAACCCATTCCTTTCCTCCAACCATGTAGCCGCGAAGATTAGCCATAAGACCAAAGTTTCTCATAGACTCATCGAGATCAAAGTCACTATCATCATCCTCATCATAGTATCCATGTTCAACATCGTCTTGTGATTGATCAATTCCTAGAGAGAGTGATTCATTAGATAAATGATCATCACAATGTTGATTTTTATGAATTCTAATGGCTTCGGAGATGATATTGCTAATGATTCCAACATCTCCTTTGGCACGCATGAGGTTAGTAAGCTCAAATAGACAATCACCAAACTTAGGATCATTGGAATTCATCTTACTCAAAGTAGTAGACTTGTGAAGAATCTCATCTAAGTTTTGCAAGGAATAGTTTGGAAATCGTTCCTCGAGAAATCTCCATATAGTGTAAGCACAATCAAGAGTAGGCAAGCAACCAAACAAATTTCTAGGCAAACCTTTAGTAATAAGATTGACGGTTCTAAGGTTGCGAATCATGTCAATAGACTCATCAAGGGTAGGATGATAAGGATCAACATGGGGTACACAAGGGCTAGTAATGTACTTGTTCAAATGATATTCATTGAGAATCTCAAGCATCTCATTTTTCCACTCATGAAAGAACTCTCCATCAAGTATAGGCACTCTACGTCTAAGACTCCCCAACGTAGACTCATCCATCTTCCTCCAATGGTGATTAAACGAAAGCAATGGAGACCAATGCTCTGATACCAATTGAAAGGATCGAGAAGAGGTGTCTAGAGGGTGGGTAGACCCTCAACAAAGAAAAGTAGCAGTTTTTAATTTCTTCAAGTTAAGGTGGAGTTTTAGCACAAGTTTAAACATTCACAATACATTCCAAGCAAGCATGGCAAGAGTATATGAGCAGCGGAAAGTAAAACATGCAATTTGCAAGAAAGTAAAGGGATGGGATTGGAGTATGCAAACGCAATTGGAGACACGGAGATTTTTGGCGTGGTTCCGATAGGTGGTGCTATCGTACATCCACGTTGATGGAGACTTCAACCCACGAAGGGTAACGGCTGCGCGAGTCCACGGAGGGCTCCACCCACGAAGGGTCCAAGAAGAAGCAACCCTGTCTATCCCACCATGGCCATCGCCCACGAAGGACTTGCCTCACTTGGGTAGATCTTCACGAAGTAGGCGATCTCCTTGCCCTTACAAACTCCTTGGTTCAACTCCACAATCTTGACGAAGGCTCCCAAGTGACACCTAACCAATCTAGGAGACACCACTCTCCAAAAGGTAATAGATGGTGTGTTGATGATGAACTCCTTGCTCTTGTGCTTCAAATGATAGTCTCCCCGACACTCAACTCTCTCTCACAGATTTGGATTTGGTGGAAAGATGATTTGAGTGGAAAGCAACTTGGGGAAGGCTAGAGATCTAGATTCTTGTGGTAGGATTGGAATATCTTGGTCTCAACACATGAGTAGGTGGTTCTCTCTCACAAAATGAATGCTGGAAGTGTAGGCTCGTTCTGATGGCTTTCTCCACGAATGGAGGATGGGTGGAGGGGTATATATAGCCTCCACACAAAATTTAGCCGTTACACACAATTTACCAAACTCGGTGGGACCGAATACTCAAACTCGGTAAGACCGATTTAGTTCAAAATGTGAACATTAAGATTTTCGATGGGACCGATGTGCTAGGGTTAGGGTAAAACCTCAACTCGGTTTGACCGATTACACAAACTCGGTGAGACCGATTTTGGTAATAAGCAAAACAGAGAGTTGGTCAAGCAAACTCGGTGGGACCGATTGCATATCTCGGTGAGACCAAAATAGTTGCAACAGGCAACAGAGAGTTTGCAAGCCCATCTCGGTGAGACTGAGATCCCATTGGTGAGACCGAATTGATTAGGATTTCTGGCAGTGGCTATGTCAAGTGAACTCAGTGGCGCTGGATAGATCAAATCGGTGGGGCCGAGTTTGACTTTAGGTTTAGGACATATGTGGATATGAGAAAGTGGTTGAGGGCTTTGGAGCATATCACTAAGCACTTTGAGCAAGCAAGCCATTAAGCAACACCTCATCCCCTTTTAATAGTATTGGCTTTTCCTATGGACTCAATGTGATCTTGGACGACTAAAATGAAAATGTAGAGTCTTGAGCTTTTGCCAATGTTCTGTCCTTAGCATCTTGAAGGGGTTCCACATCCTCTTGTCCACGCCACTCCACTGTTGAACTCATCTGAAATATACTAGATAAAAGTATTAGTCCAATAAGAGATATGTTGACATTAATTACCAAAATCACCCAGGAGCACTTGTGCTTTCACCCTTAGAGGTTAGTGCTAAGTTCATCATTTTACTTGTGTTAATGCCACCACTCATCCTGAATACTATTTAACATTGGCAGGGATATGAGGCTTGCGCCTTTGTTAACTGGCTGGATGAAGAAAGGCATGGCAGGGCTCGGAGTGTTATCACCAAGCTCGCAGAAGATAATGTAAAGTTGAAGAAGAAACTAGCTGATCTGGAATGTACAATCAGTATGATGAAGCAAGAAACAATCAATCACAGGCAACAGATGAAAGCAAGAGACAAGAAGGAACTAGCATGTGTAGATGTGGTTGTCGCATTAGCCATGTTCTATGCGTTGTTTGCAATGATGATTAGGGGTTTTGTTTGACAGTATTGCTAAAGAACATCTAGATGTGCTATAAGTAATGCAAATCTAGGTCCTATGCCATTGATGTTACGCGAAGATTCGTGCAGATATTTTCCTTTGTCTTTTTTTTCTTTTTCTTTGTAGTTTGATTATTACTGGATTTATCAATAAGAAGAGCTCAATGTATTTCTTGCCAACTGTCCTACTCCGTTCGTACCGGTACCGGTGCATAATCCCAAAACTCGTTCCTTGTTTTTGTCCTGAAAAAAGAAACTAGTCAAATAGCCAATAGGAGTCTTGCGCAACCCCGGGAATTTGGAGCGACTGGGTACAAATAATTGTGGTTTATTATACAGCGGTTAGCTAATACGTTCCCCCGCTTCAATTGGCATTTCCTCTTCTCTGCATACCCCGCTTAAGTGTCCACCATCTTCATCATCCCCGGCAGGCCACACTACACACTAGCACACACTCTGCAACCATGTCGAGCGACAACGAGGACAACAGTTCGGCCAGCAGTCTGGCGCCCAATGATAGGTCAACATCAGAATCATCCCGCTCGTCTTCCATGAGTCTGGCGTCGAGCCCAGACCTCGATTATATTCGGATCATGGAAGGGACGCCGCCTCCGAAGTCGTCAGACAACAACCAGATGGACGAGGAGCCGTCGGAGGACGAAGAAGAGGACGACGATGATGAGGAGGAGGAATGGTCGCACGAGGAGGAGGACGACGACAACAACGACGATGACAACGGTGGCGGCGATGAAAGGCCAACGGTCAGCGGCAAGAAGCGTCCTTGCCAAGACGATGTCGCGGGGCCATCCAACAACAACAACAAGAAGAAGAAGAAGAAGAAGAAGAAGAAGAAGAAGAAGAAGGACTAAATTAAGCAGATTGTATATATCTCTGTTTCCGTTCGACGGAGATCTTCTACATTATTGCCCACAGGTTGGTTTGTTGAACTGTGTGCCCTAACGAGCACACAATTCACAAAAAAGACTGTATGGGCTGTCTATAATGATCGCACACAATTATGATTACCGACCTGTTTGCCCGGTACCACACACATCTTGTTACGCCGAATCGTTTGTGTTCACCTCGATCATCGCAAACGGTTCATCAGATCGAACTGTATGCCATATATCGCACACACCTTGATCTGGCTACTTGTCTGTTGTTCTGTCTCATCGCAAACGGTTCATATGGATCAACCGTATGCCCAGCATCGCACACGCAACTAAAATCTGTACCGTGTTTGATGTATCATTCATCGCAAACATTTTGCGTCTTTTTTGATGGTTTTTTGAAGGAAATATGCCCTAGAGGCAATAATAAAGTTGATATTTATATTTCCTTATATCATGATAAATGTTTATTATTCATGCTAGAATTGTATTAACCGGAAACTTAGTACATGTGTGAATACATAGACAAAACAAAGTGTCCCTAGTATGCCTCTACTTGAGTAGATCGTTAATCAAAGATGGTTAAGTTTCCTAACCATAGACATGTGTTGTCATTTGATGAACGGGATGACATCATTAGAGAATGATGTGATGGACAAGACCCATCTGTTAGCTTAGCATAATGATCGTTTAGTTTTATTGCTATTGCTTTCTTCATGACTTATTCATGTTCCTCTGACTATGAGATTATGCAACTCCCGAATACCGGAGGAACACCTTGTGTGCTATCAAACGTCACAACGTAACTGGGCGATCATAAAGATGCTCTACAGGTGTCTCCGATGGTGTTTGTTGAGTTGGCATAGATCGAGATTAGGATTTGTCACTCCGTGTATCGGAGAGGTATCTCTGGGCCCTCTCGGGAATGCACATCACTATAAGCCTTGCAAGCAATGTGACTAATGAGTTAGTTACGGGATAATGCATTACGGAACGAGTAAAGAGACTTGCCGGTAACGAGATTGAACTAGGTATGATGATACCGACGATCGAATCTCGGGCAAGTAACATACCGATGACAAAGGGAATAAAGTATGTTGTTATGCGGTTTGACCGATAAAGATCTTCGTAGAATATGTAGGAGCCAATATGAGCATCCGGGTTCCGCTATTGGTTATTGACCGAGATGTGTCTCTGTCATGTCTACATAGTTCTCGAACCCGTAGGGTCCGCACGCTTAACGTTCGATGACGATTTGTATATGAGTTATGTGATTTGATGACCGAAGTTTGTTCGGAGTCCCGGATGAGATCGCGGACATGACGAGGAGTCTCGAAATGGTCGAGAGGTAAAGATTGATATATTAGAAGGTAGTATTCGGACACCAGAAGTGTTCCGGAGTGTATCGGGTACATACCGGAGTACCGGAGGGGTTACCGGAACCCCCCGGGGAAAGATATGGGCCTTATGGGCCAAAGGAGGGAGGCTAACCAGCCCACAAGGGCCTGGTGCGCCCCCCACAAGGGAGGAGGCCGAATTGGACTTGAAGGGGACACCACCCCCCTTTCCTTCTCCTACTCCCTCTCCTTCCCCTTTCCCCCCTCCGGTAGAAGGAAAAAAGGGTGGGGTCGAATCCTACTAGGACTGGAGTCCTAGTAGGACTCCCCTCTCCCTGGCACGCCCCTTGTTGGCCGGCCTCCTCCTCCCCTCCTTTATATACGGGGGCAAGGGGGCACCCCAAAGGCACAACAGACAATCTCTTAGCCGTGTGCGGTGCCCCCCTCCACAGTTCAACACCTCGGTCATATCGTCGTAGTGCTTAGGAGAAGCCCTGCGCCGGTAACTTCATCATCACCATCGCCACACCGTCATGCTGGCGGAACTCTCCCTCGTCCTCAACTGGATCAAGAGCTCGAGGGACGTCATCGTGCTGAACGTGTGCTGAACACGGAGGTGCCGTACGTTCGGTACTTGGATCTATTGGATCGTTAAGACGTTCCACTACATCAATCGCGTTACTAAACGCTTCCGCTTTCGGTCTACGAGGGTACGTGGATACACTCTCCCGTCTCGTTGCTATGCATCTCCTAGATAGATCTTGCGTGATCGTAGGATTATTTTTTTGAAATACTGCGTTCCCCAACAGTGGCATCCGAGCCAGGTCTATGCGAAGATGTTATATGCACGAGTAGAACACAAAGAGTTGTGGGTGATAATAGTCATACTATTTACCAACAACATCTTACTTTGATTCGGCGGTATTGTTGGATGAAGCGGCCGGGACCGACATTACATGAGCACGTTCATGAGACTAGTTCTACCGACGTGCTTCGCACACAGGTGGCTAGCGGGTGTCTGTTTCTCCAACTTTAGTTGAATCGAGTTTGACTATGCCCGGTCCTTGTTGAAGGTTAAAACAACACACTTGACGAAAAATCATTGTGGTTTTGATGCGTAGGTAAGAACGGTTCTTGCTAGAAGCCCGTAGCAGCCACGTAAAACTTGCAACAACAAAGTAGAGGACGTCTAACTTGTTTTTGCAGGGCTTGTTGTGATGTGATATGGTCAAGACGTGATGATATATAAATTGTTGTATGAGATGATCATGTTTTGTAAAAGTTATCGGCAACTGGCAAGAGCCTTATGGTTGTCTCTTTATTGCATAAGATGCAAGCGCCATGTAATTTCTTTACTTTATCGCTATGCAATAGCAATAGTTGCAAAAGCAATAGTTGCCGAGACGACCATGTGACGACACGTTGATAGATATCAAGATGATGGAGATCATGGTGTCATGCCGGTGACGATGGATGTCATGACGGTACTTTGGAGATGGAGATCAAAGGCACAAGATGATGATGGCCATATCATGTCACATATTTTGATTGCATGTGATGTTTATCTTTTATGCATCTTATTTTGCTTAGTACGGCGGTAGCATTATAAGATGATCCCTCACTAAATTTCAAGGTACAAGTGTTCTCCCTGAGTATGCACCGTTGCGACAGTTCGTCGTGCCGAGACACCACGTGATGATCGGGTGTGATAAGCTCTACGTTCACATACAATGGGTGCAGGCTAGTTTTGCACACGCAGAATACTCGGGTTAAACTCGACGAGCCTAGCATATGCAGATATGGCCTCGGAACACTGAGATCGAAAGATTGAACGTGAATCATATAGTAGATATGATCAACATAGTGATGTTCACCATTGAAAACTACTCCATCTCACGTGATGATCGGACATGGTTTAGTTGATATGGATCACGTGATCATTTAGATGACTCGAGGGATGTCTATCTAAGTGGGAGTTCTTAAGTAATATGATTAATTGAACTTTAATTTATCATGAACTTAGTCTTGATAGTATTTACAAATTATGTTGTAGATCAATAGCTCGCGTTGTAGCTCCCCTATATTTTTGATATGTTCCTAGAGAAAACTAAGTTGAAAGATGATAGTAGCAATGATGCAGACTGGGTCCATGATATGAGTATTATCCTCATTTCTGCACAAAAGAATTGTGTCCTTAATGCACCGCTAGGTGATAGACCTATCACAGGAGCAAATGCAGACGTTATGAACGTTTGAAAATGCTCGGTATGATGACTACTTGATAGATTTGTGCACCATGCCTTACGGCTTAGAACCGGGACTTCAAAAATGTTTTGAACTCCATGGAGCATATGAGATGTTCCAAGAGTTGAAATTGGTATTTCATACTCATGCCCGTGCCAAGAGGTATGAGACCTCTGACAGTACTTTGCCTACAAGATGGAGGAGAATAGCTCAACCAGTGAGCATGTGCTCAGATTGTCTGGGTACTACAATTGCTTGAATCAAGTGGGAGTTAATCTTCCAGATAAGATAGTGATTGACAGAGTTCTCTAGTCACTATCACCAAGTTACTAGAACTTCGTGATGAACTATAATATGCAAGGGATAACGGAAACGATTCCCAAGCTCTTCGCGATGCTGAAATCGGTGAAGGTAGAAATCAAGAAAAAGCATCAAGTGTTGATGGTTGACAATACCACTAGTTTCAAGTAGAAGGGCAAGGGGAAGAAAGGGAACTTCAAGATGAATGGCAAGCAAGTTTCCCCTCCTGTGAAGAAGCCCAAAGCTAGACCTAAGCGTGAAACTGAGTGCTTCTACTGCAAAGGGAACGGTCACTGGAAGTGGAACTGCCCTAGATACTTGGCGGATAAGAAGGATGGCAAAGTGAACAAAGGTATATTTGATATACATGTTATTGATGTGTACTTTAATAGTGTTTATAGAAACCTCTCGGTATTTGATACCGGTTCAGTTACTAAGAGTAGTAACTCGAAACAGGAGTTGCAAAATGAACAGAGACTAGTTAAGGAAAAGGTGACGATGTGTGTTGGAAATAATTCCAAGGTTGGTAAGATCACCATCGCACACTCCTTTTACCTTCGGGATTAGTGTTGAACCTAAAATAAATGTTATTTGGTGTTTGCGTTGAGCATGAATATGATTGGATCATGTTTATTGCAATACAGTTATTCATTTAAGTCAACGAACAATTGTTGTTCTGTTTACATGAATAAAACCTTCTATGGTCATACACTTAATATAAATGGTTTATTGGATCTCGATCATAGTGATACACATAATATTGATGCCAAAAGACGCAAATGTTGATAATGATAGTGCAACATACTTGTGGCACTGCCGTTTAGGTCATATTGGTGTAATGCGCATGAAGAAACTCCATGCGGATGGACTTTTGGAATCACTTGATTATGAATCATTTGATGCTTGCGAACCATGTCTCATGGGCAAGATGACTAAGACTCCGTTCTCCGGAACAATGGAGCGAGCCACTGACTTCTTGGAAATAATACGTACCGATGTATGCGATCCGATGAGTGTTGAGGCTCACGGCGGGTATCATTGTTTCATGACCTTCACAGATGATCTGAGCAGATATGGGTATATCTACTTGATGAAACACAAGTCTGAAACATTTGAAAAGTTCAAAGAATTTCAGAGTGGAGTAGAGAATCATCGTAACAAGAAAATAAAGTTTCTACGATCTGATCGCAAAGGCGAATATTTGAGTTACGAGTTTGGCCTTCAATTAAAACAATGTGGAATAGTTTCACAAACTCATGCCACCTGGAACACCACAGCATAATGGTGTGTCCGAACATCATAACCGTACTTTATTGGATATAGTGCAATCTATGATGTCTCTTACCGATTTACCACTATCGTTTTGGGGTTATGCATTAGAGACAGCTACATTTACGTTAAATAGGGCACCGTCTAAATCCGTTGAGATGACACTGTATGAATTATGGTTTGGCAAGAAACCTAAGCTGTCGTTTCTTAAAGTTTGGGGTTGCGATGCTTATGTGAAAAAGTTTCAACCTGATAAGCTCGAACCCAAATCGGACAAGTGTGTCTTCATAGGATACCCAAAAGAAAATGTTGGGTACACCTTCTATCACATATCTGAAGGCAAGATCTTTGTTGCTAAGAATGGATCCTTTCTAGAGAAGAAGTTTCTCTCGAAAGAAGTGAGTGGGAGGAAAGTAGAACTTGATGAGGTAATTGTACCTTCTCCCTTATTGGAAAGTAGTTCATCACAGAAATCAGTTCCAGTGATTCCTACACCAATCAGTGAGGAAGTTAATGATGATAATCATGAAACTTCTGATCAAGTTAATACCGAACCTCGTAGGTCAACCAGAGTACGATCCGCACCAAAGTGGTATGGTAATCCTGTTCTGGAGGTCATGTTACTTGACCATGACGAACCTACGAACTATGAGGAAGCAATGATGAGCCCAGATTCCGCGAAATGGCTTGAGGCCATGAAATCTGAGATGGGATCCATGTATGATAACAAAGTATGGACTTTGATTGACTTGCCCGATGATCGGCGAGCCATTGAGAATAAATGGATCTTCAAGAGGAAGAAGGACGCTGATAGCAGTGTTACTATCTACAAAGCTCGAATTGTCGCAAAAAGTTTTCGACAAGTTCAAGGTGTTGACTACGATGAGATTTTCTCACTCGTAGCGATGCTTAAAGTCTGTCCGAATCATGTTAGCAATTGCCACATTTTATGAAATCTGGCAAATGGATGTCAAAACTGCATTCCTTAATGGATTTCTTAAAGAAGAGTTGTATATGATGCAACAATAAGGTTTTGTCAATCCTAAAGGTGCTAACAAAGTGTGCAAGCTCCAGCAATCCATCTATGGACTGGTGCAAGAATCTCGGAGTTGTAATATATGCTTTGATGAGTTGATCAAAGCATATAGTTTTATACAGACTTGCGGTGAAGCCTGTATTTACAAGGAAGTGAGTGGGAGCACTACAACTTTTCTGATAAGTACATGTGAATGACATATTGTTGATCGGAAATGATGTAGAATTTTCTAGAAAGCATAAAGGAGTGTTTGAAAGGAGTTTTTCAAAGAAAGACCTCGGTGAAGCTGCTTACATATTGGGCATCAAGATCTATAAAGATATATCAAGACGCTTGATAAGACTTTCAATGAGTACATACCTTGATAAGATTTTGAAGGAGTTCAAAATGGATCAGTCAAAGAAGGAGTTCTTGCCTGAGTTGTAAGGTGTGAAGTTGAGTAAAGACTCAAAACCCGACCACGGCAGAAAATAGAAAGAGAATGAAAAGTCATTCCCTATGCCTCAGTCATAGGTTCTATAAAGTATGCTATGATGTGTACCAGACCTATTGTGTACCTCACCATGTTTGACAAGAGGATACAATAGTGATCCAGGAGTGGATCATTGGACAGCGGTCAAAATTATCCTTAGTGGAATAAGGGCATGTTTCTCGGTTATGGAGGTGACAAAAGTTCATCGTAAAGGGTTACGTCGATGCAAGTTTTGACACTGATCCGGATGACTCTAAGTCTCAATCCGGATACATATTGAAAGTGGGAGCGATTAGCTAGATTAGCTCCGTGCAGAGCATTGTAGACATAGAAAATTTGCAAAACATACGGCTCTGAATATGGCAGACCCGTTGACTAAACTTCTCTCACAAAACAAAACATGATCACTCTTTGGGTGTTAATCACATAGCGTTGTGAACTAGATTATTGACTCTAGTAAACCGTTTGGGTATTAGTCACATGGAGATGTGAACTAATCACATAAAGATGTGAACTATTGGTGTTAAATCACATGATGATGTGAACTAGATTATTGACTCTAGTGCAAGTGGGAGACTGAAGGAAATATGCCCTAGAGGCAATAATAAAGTTGTTATTTATATTTCCTTATATCATGATAAATGTTTATTATTCATGCTAGAATTGTATTAATCGGAAACTTAGTACATGTGTGAATACATAGACAAAATAGAGTGTCCCTAGTATGCCTCTACTTGACTAGCTCGTTAATCAAAGATGGTTAAGTTTCCTAACCATAGACGTGTGTTGTCATTTGATGACAAGACCCATCCGTTAGCTCAGCATAATGATCGTTTAGTTTTATTGCTATTGCTTTCTTCATGACTTATACATGTTCCTCTGACTATGAGATTATGCAACTCCCGAATACCGAAGGAACACCTTGTGTGCTATCAAACATCACAACGTAACTGGGTGATCATAAAGATGCTCTACAGGTGTCTCCGATGGTGTTTGTTGAGTTGGCATAGATCGAGATTAGGATTTGTCACTCCGTGTATCGGAGAGGTATCTTGGTCCCTCTCGGTAATGCACATCACTATAAGCCTTGCAAGCAATGTGACTAATGAGTTAGTTACAGGATGATGCATTACGGAATGAGTAAAGAGACTCGCTGGTAACGAGATTGAACTAGGTATGATGATACCGATGATCAAATCTCGGGCAAGTAACATACCAATGACAAAGGGAGTAAAGTATGTTGTTATGCGGTTTGACCGATAAAGATCTTCGTAGAATATGTAGGAGCCAATATGAGCATCCCGGTTCCGCTATTGGTTATTGACCGGAGATGTGTCTCGGTCATGTCTACATAGTTCTCGAACCCGTAGGGTCCGCACGCTTAACGTTCGATGACGATTTGTATTGTGAGTTATGTGATTTGATGACCGAAGTTTGTTCGGAGTCCCGGATGAGATCGCGGACATGACGAGGAGTCTCAAAATAGTCGAGAGGTAAAGATTGATATATTGGAAGGTAGTATTCGGAGACCGGAAAGGTTCCGGAGTGTATCGGGTACATACCGGAGTACCGGAGGGGTTACCGGAACCCCCCGGGGAAAGATATGGGCCATAGGAGGGAGGCTAACCAGCCCACAAGGGGCTGGTGCGCCCCCCACAAGAGAGGAGGCCGAATTGGACTTGGGAAGGGGGCGCCACCCCCCTTTCCTTCTCCTACTCCCTCTCCTTCCCCTTTCCCCCCTCCGGTAGAAGGAAAAAAGGGTGGGGTCGAATCCTACTAGGACCGGAGTCCTAGTAGGACTCCCCTCTCCCTGGCGCGCCCCTTGTTGGCCGGCCGCCTCCTCCCCTCCTTTATATACGTGGGCAAGGGGGCACCCCAAAGGCACAATAGACAATCTCTTAGCTGTGTGCGGTGCCGCCCTACATAGTTCAACACCTCGGTCATATCGTCGTCGTGCTTAGGAGAAGCCCTGCTCCGGTAACTTCATCATCACCTTCGCCACGCCGTCGTGCTGACGGAACTCTCCCTCGTCCTCAACTGGATCAAGAGCTCGAGGGACGTCATCGTGCTGAACGTGTGCTGAACACGGAGGTGTCGTACGTTCGGTACTTGGATCGGTTGGATCATGAAGACGTTCCACTACATCAACTGCGTTACTAAACGCTTCCGCTTTCGGTCTACGAGGGTACATGGACACACTCTCCCGTCTCGTTGCTATGCGTCTCCTAGATATATCTTGCGTGATCGTAGGATTTTTTTTAAATACTATGTTCCCCAACATTTTTTACATCACCGTTTACGATTAATCCATGGCACACAGTTTCGTCAAAGAGTCTGTGATCATAGTGTCGCATTGGCAGCAACCTGCAGTAGTGAGTGAGGGAGTCCTGGATTAAGGGGTCCTCGGGCGTCCGGACTATGATACGTGGGCCGAACTGATGGGCTGTGAAGATACAAGACCGAAGACTCTCTCCCGTGTCCGGATAGGACTCTCCTTGGCGTGGAAAGCAAGCTTGGCGTCCTGATATGAAGATTCCTTTCTCTGTAAACTGACTTTGTATAACCCTAGTCCCCTCCGGTGTCTATATAAACCGGAGGGCTTAGTCCATAGGGATAAGAATCATAATCATAGTCATATAGGCTAGACTTCTAGGGTTTTAGCCATTACGATCTCGTGGTAGATCAACTCTTGTAATACTCATATTCATCAAGATCAATCAAGGAGGAAGTAGGGTATTACCTCCATAGAGAGGGCCCGAACCTGGGTAAACATTGTGTCCCCTGTGTCCTGTTACCATCGACCTTAGACGCACAGTTCGGGACCCCCTACCTGAGATCCGCCGGTTTTGACATCGACATTGGTGCTTTCATTGAGAGTTCCGCTGTGTCGTCATCAAGAGGTTCGATGGCCCTGTCAATTGTCTACAACAATGTTGTCCAGGGAGAAACCTTCCTCCCCGGACAGATCTTCGTATTCGGCGGCTTCGCACTGCGGGCCAACTCGCTTGGCCATGTAGAGTAGATCGACAGCTACGCCCCTAGCCGTCAGGTCATATTTGGAAGCTTGAACTACGTCACGGATATCCGCGGAGACTTGATCTTCGACGGATTCGAGACCACGACAGCCGTTCCCTGTCACCGTGATGAAAATGACTTAAATCTGTCATCGGACCATACCCAGGAGATAGAACCTGTAACTACTCTGGCCCTAGATCCGGAGCAGACCGCGCCATCCGATGACGGGAGGCTCAACCCCGCCACGGAAGCCGCAGACTCACCGGCATCGGGACCGCACACAGATCCAACCCCGAGCGGGATCTGTGTCACCGGAACCTTGGACTCGTTTTCGGCTACAGGTTCCGAACCATGTGCGTCCGCGCATGTCGAGCTTGATCAGACATCGATCGTCGAATTCAGCTCCGCGGACATCTTCCGGCACTCGCCTCTAGGCGACGTGCTAAACTCATTAAAAACACTCTCCTTAGCGGGGGACTCACAGCCGAATTATATCCGGTTCGAACTGGAGGCTGATGACGGAGAATTTCGTTTCCCACCCACCTCCCACTTCATAGCCACTGTCGAGGACCTAACCGACTTGCTCGATTACGGCTTCGAAGACATCAACGGTATGGACGACGATGCCGGAGAAGAGGAGGCCCAAAACCCGTCGTTTACCGGACGCTGGACGGCCACTTCCTCGTATGATGTATACATGGTGGACACACCTAAAGAGAACAAATGGCGACAATGAGAAGGATCCAGTCGAGGATAAACCCCCTGAGATACAGCCAAAACGCTGACGTCAGCGTCGCCGCTCTAAATCACGCCGTGCAAAAGATAGCGATACCGGCACAAGAGAAGATAACACTCCGGACGGTGCCAAAGACAATGAAGACCCCGTTGAGGCAACTTCCGAATAGGACGAACGAGAAGACAGGCAAGTTAGCCCTAATGAACAGGCCATACACGAAGACTCGGAGGACAGTAATTATCTTCCGCTCTCCGAGGATGAGGTGAGCCTCGACAACGAGGATTTTATCGTGCCTGAGGAACCTCTCGAGCAGGAGCGCTTTAAGCGCCGGCTATCAGCCACTGCAAGGAGCCTGAAAAAGCAGCAGCAGCAGCTTCAAGTTGATCAAGATCTACTCAACGATAGATGGACTGATGTCCTGGCAGCCGAGGAATACGGCCTCAAGCGCCCAGCCAAAAGTTACCCGAAGCGCAAATTGCTACCTCAGTTCGATGATGAGGCGCTGGAGCCTGTACCATCATCGCACAATGCGGCTGACCGACCACCACGTGGTCGGGACAAAGCGGCAACTCAAGCCGAACACCAGCCCGCCCCACCTCACCATAAAGGCAGCGATAACACGGCTCGGGGACACACATATGACCTGCGGCAGGACTTGGACAGTAGAGCAGGTCAGAACAGATCGATCTATGGATCACGGGGATGTGCCCCGACACGCGACAACGGCTACCTAACCGAACGCAACAATCATACTCACGCCCGGGCCCAGAACCACAGACGGCCTCCATCCGAGCTATGTCGTGACGTGTCCCGATGTAGAGGCGCCGCACAGCCCCTTTGCTTCACGGACGAAGTAATGGAGCACGAATTCCCAGAAGGGTTTAAACCCATGAATATCGAATCATATGATGGAACAACAGATCCCGGGGTATGGATTGAGGACTTTCTTCTCCATGTCCACATGGCCCGCAGTGATGATCTCCATGCCATCAAATACCTCCCACTAAAGCTAAAGGGACCAGCGCGGCACTGGCTAAACAGCCTTCCAGAGAACTCCGTTGGCAGCTGGGAAGACCTGGAAGACGCCTTTCGCGATAACTTCCAAGGCACATATGTCTGGCTGCCAGATGCCGACGACTTAAGTCACATCATCCAGCAGCCCGAAGAGTCAGCCGGGAAGCTCTGGACTAGGTTCTTAATTAAAAAGAACCAAATTGTTGATTGTCCAGATGCCGAAGCCCTCGCGGCCTTCAAACACAGTGTCCAGGATGAGTAGCTCGCCCGCCACCTCGGTCAAGAAAAAACAAAATCCATGGCAGCCCTGATCATCGATCCAATTATCGATGGGTTCCATCTCACGAAAGTCCTCATGGACGGCGGCAGTAGCCTTAATCTACTCTACCAAGACACTGTCCATAAAATGGGCATTGATCCTTCTAGAATCAAACCCACCACAGCTATCCTCAAGGGAGCAGTACCCGGCGTAGAAGCTCACTGCACGGGCTCCATCACACTAGAAGTCATTTTCGGTTGGCCGAACAACTTCCGAAGCGAGGGCTTGACCTTTGATATTGCCCCGTTCCATAGTGGCTACCATGCACTTCTGGGGCATACCACTTTTGCTCATTTTAATGCGGTCCCACTCTACGCCCGTGCAAAACTTAAAATGCCCGGCCCACGCAGCGTCATAACAATAAATGGAAATGCGGAACACTCCCTCCGTACAGAGGATCATACTATGGCTATTACAGCCGAAGTACAAAGCGGCCTCATCAAGTCGCATAACTCATTGGCCATTAAGCCGTCGGTCTCTATTCAATGGAACCGATCAATCTCAGAGCTGGATTAGCAGTTCGTCCTCCGTTGTTCGCCTTACACACATGCGAAGTTTATACCGCGTGTGCATAATTATATACTTAAAATCCCCTGGTCATCGGCGGAGGCACAATACGGGCAAGCCTACAAGCACTCCCATTTCCTCCTTTTTCTTTCTAACTATTTCTTTATATTTTATAACAGGTGGCTCAAACATTGGTCATCTCATGGACTCTTTCAGAGTTCGGCTTCATACACTTACCCAAAGGTTATTCCTGTTAAGGAATCCTTTCACCGAGGCAAGGCGGCGCAGACGTGCGACAGGAGGTCCAAATAAATTTTGTGTAGACCGCACTCTCTATTTCGAGCCTGTAAAGTGCCTTCTCCCTCAGCCTTCGACCACCGGCATGTCAAATAGCCTGGGTCGTGGCATTATTATTTGTAAAATGGCAATTGACATATCGATCAGGTCCCAGTGAACATAATCCGTATCCAGTATTCACTTTTTCTGAAGAGCTGAATTTCTCCGGTTGTTTCACATTCGCACCTCGGCACAGATTGCCAGGGGCTCGATATGGGAACAAATGAGTTTCCGACAAGTCCGAACAGCTTTATAGCACACTTCGGCGTCGCGAGTTTGGCCTTATATGCATCAGCTCCGAATCATGTCTTTGGTCAATAGTTGGGTTGCCCGGCTCCTGTGCTTACTACCTTACGTTCCGCTATATCGGCTAGGGTAGTAAAGGGAGAACTACTGCGATTGTGTCCCGGTTTATCCGGATGAGCACCTCAGTAGAGAAAGCCGAAAACTGACTGTCATGATGCGGTGAGAGCTGGTCAACCACTCAATGACTTATTAGAATCTTTCGTGATGCCTTTCGTATTAAACGAAGGACCATTCTTCTGGTCACCCATGTAACGCACCGTATTCGGATAACTGCGTACATACCAGGGGCTATATCATACACCCACCATCAAACTCCTATGGCTAAGTGAAAGTGCTAAAGCCCTATAGTCCGATTGCCTAGTTCGCCGCATTGACACCTCCTTCACGGACCAAGACGTTGGGTCAGGAGTGATCAAGTGCTTTTTCGAACACCCCCGTATTTTATGCGAGGGGGCTGAAGCCGACGACTGGAAAACTTTCAGATTATACAAAACGGCCACACAGGAGGAGCCAAAACTTTCTAGGCATAGCCTTAAAATATTATAATATTGTTTTTTACAATTTCAATACATTTCACTCGAATATCATCTCTTTCGAGCACTGACCCTCTATCAAGTGGGCACCCTCTAAGACATCCTCGAAATAATGCTCTGGCGTGTGATGCTCCTTGCCCTTGGGTGGAATTTTCGCTGCAATATCGGTGGCCTTCATCTTCGCCCAGTACGTCTTGACACGGGCAAAGGCCATCCGTGCACCCTCAATGCACGTTGACCGCTTAACGGCGTCGATACGCGGCACCGCATCAATTAGTCGCTGCACCAAACCGAAATAACTCTTAGGAACTGGCTCAGTCGGCCATAGCCGGACCACGATGTCCTTCATGGCAGAGCCGGATATCTTGTGGAGCTCGGCCCACTGGGCCATCTGTTCGTTCAACAACAGCGGGCGCTTCGGCGTGCTGAATTGTGACCAGAAAAGCTTCTCCGTTGCATACCCTTCTCGCGCTTCGTAAAACTGTGCCGCATCGGAGGCGCTCTTCGGCAAGTCCAAGAAGGCGTCTGGAGAGCTCCACATTTGATTGAGCGGGGAATAGTTCGGATAGCCGAATTTAGTCTATAATAAGAAAGGCTTACCGGCCGCTATCTCCCCAGCTTGCCGGATCTCTTCCCGAGCCGCTCTAGACTCAGATCGTGCTTCTCTCGCCTCTTGTAAGGCCTTGTCGAGATCGGACGCTTTGGCTTTGTTATCCCTCTCGAGGAATTTGCACCCGACAGTGGCTTCTTTCAGCTCGCGCGCCATGGTAGACATATTCTCCTCACATTGGCGCTGAGCAGCCTATGCGGCTTTTAACTCATCAACTGCCTTTTTGGCAGCCACATTACTCATCCGGGCTTGCTCCTTGGCTCGGGCAAGTTCAGCCCGAAGAGTCTCAACCGCGGAAGCACCATCTGTAGATACGCATGTCTCAGAATATAATTCTAGCTTCGTGCTCATGTTATTATACATACACTGACCGCCCCAACACATACCTTGCGCCTCATCGAGTCACCTGTTAATAAGCGTGATGTCGTCATCCGTCATCAAGTTTTTGCTTCAGACCTACAACCTTTGTAGCGTGGGCAGTCGTCATGTCATGGAGGTAACAGCCTGTGTTTCAATTAATAAGATTATTTCCTGGGCATATCTTTTGTAACACCCATGATGCGGCTATATCTCCCACGTGTCGGGGCACGACTTAGAGGCATAACCGCATAGTGGTTTTGTCGCAAGAAGGGTCATCTTCACACAATCCCATGTAATGAACAAGAATGGGATAAAGAGTTGGCTTACAATCGCCACTTCACACAATACATAAATATCATTCATACATCATCCAAAATACAATCATATTGACCGAGTACGGTCAAAATCCAGATGAAAATAAGACAACCCCAAATGCTAGATCCCCGATCGTCCCAACTGGGCTCCACTACTGATCATCAGGAAAAGACACATAGTAACGACCACGTTCCTCGTCAAACTCCCACTTGAGATCGACGCCATCGTCTGCACTGGCATCGTCGGCACCTGCAACTGTTGTTGGAAGTATATGTGAGTCACGGGGACTCAGCAATCTCACACCCGCGAGATCAAGACTATTTAAGCTTGTAGGAAAAAGGAGGTGCAAAGAGGTGGAGCTGCAGCGGCAAAAGCATATATGGTGGCTAACTTGCGCAAATGAGAGCGAGAAGAGAAGCAACGGAACGGACGTCATCTAACAATGACCAAGAAGAGGTCCTGAACACCTACTTACGTCATACATAACACAGACCGTGTTCACTTCCCGGACTCCGCCGAGAAGAGACCATCACGGCTACACACGCACTTGGTGTATTTTAATTGGGTCAAGTGACAAGTTATCTACAACCGGACATTAACAAATTCCCATCTGCCTCATAACCGCGGGCACGGCTTTCGAAAGATAATACCCTGCAGGGGTGTCCCAACTTAGCCCATCATAAGCTCTCACGGTCAACGAAGGATAAACCTTCTCCCGGAAAGACCCGATCAGTCTCGGAATCCCGGTTTACAAGACATCTCGACAATGGTAAAACAAGACCAGCAAAGCCTCCCGAATGTGCCGACAAATCCTGATAGGAGCTGCACATATCTCGTTCTTAGGGCACACCGGATTGTCCAAGCTTCCGATAGGCCAGACCAGAGTTGCCCCTGGTGGCCACCGGCGACTGACAGTTTGGACCAATACTCAGAGGAGCACTGGCCCGGGGGTTTAAAATAAAGATGACCCTCGGGCTCTAGAAAACCCGGGGGAAAAAGGTATAGGTCGCAAATGGTAAAACCAAGGTTGGGCCTTGCTGGAGGAGTTTTATTCAAGGCGAACTGTCAAGGGGGTCCCATAAATCACCCGACCGCGTAAGGAACGCAAACTCAAGGAACATAATCCCGGTATAACAGTAACTAGGGCGGCAAGAGTGGAACAAAACACCAGGCATAAAGGCCGAGCCTTCCACCCTTTACCAAAATATATAGATGCATTAATTAAATAAGGGATATTGTGATATCCCAACATATCCATGTTCCGACATGGAACAAACTTCAACTTCACCTGCAACTAGCAACGCTATAAGAGGGGCTGAGCAAAAGCGGTAACATAGCCAAACAACGGTTTGCTAGGAAAGGATGGTTAGGGGCTGACATGGCTAAAATAGGAGACATGATATAGCAAGTGATAGGTAGCGGAGCATGGCAATAGAGCGAACAACTAGCATAGCAAAGATAGAAGTGATTTCGAGGGGTGGTCATCTTGCCTGCAAGATTCTCAGGGTTGTCGAAAGCTTGATCCTCGTAAGCGTACTCGACAGGTTCCTCGTTCACGAACTCGACTCCCGGCTCTACCCAAGACAAGAACACAAACAAATGGAACCACAATCAACAACGAGAAATGCGCAAGCAACATGATGCAAAACATGTATGATATGCAAGATATGATATGCGATGCATATGCGTGCTCCGGAAGGAAAATGATGAACATGGCAGTAACTTGGCAAACCAAGCATGCCACTGGAAATATGAGATGATTTCGGTCGAAATCGATATAAAGATCACCGGAATCGGATGCACGGTTTGCAAATGACAAGCAAAACAAGAATGACACTAATCTGCGATAAACAGCAAGATAGCACTTAAAATACAACAAGTAACAATGCTACAGCACCCCAACATAGCAACAAAGCACATGAAAGTAATCTACAGGAGATGCTTGACAAAAGATGAACACTGAGCTACGGCTAGTTCACAACATATCAAGCTCAAACAAGCATGGCAAAAGTGCAAAAGATTACAGGTTCACAGACTTAGTGAAAAACTGGACATGGCAGAAATCAGCATCAGGTAGCAATGTTCAGAGCACAAAATCAACATGCTACAGGAACTTAACATAGCAAAACAAGGCATGGTAGTGTTCTACTAAATGAACATGACAAAAGTCCCTTACTGACCATAAGCCAAAAAGGACAAGAAGATATGATTGCAAGCATGTAAACATAGCAAGTTTCGTTATCAGGTTTCAGACTTAGCAGAAAACAGAGCATGGCAGAAATATTAATATGTAGGCCTCTTTGTGAGCTTGATGCACTCACTACAGAGCAATGCATGGCAAACCAAGCATACCTACAGCAAGATGGCATGTTTATAAAGCTATCCACGGCAAGAACAATTACATAGCATGTATGGAAGAACTACAATAAGCTTGGCAAGATTGCAAATCATGTCAAGAATCTGCCAGAAATATTTTATAGCAAAAGTAGAGCAAGATTGAGTCATGCTACGGTACTCTAAAATTGCAAACAATTGCAGTAATGGATCAATTACAACTATAGCTACAAAACATCCTTACTGAACATCTCCAAAATATGCATGGATCTCTCTGTAGCATCAAGTTTATATGGCAACACAATTACAGCAGACAAGGACTTAGAGAAATCACCAAGTCCCTGAAATCAGAAATATTACGGGGCCTACTTTGCATGCTTGTGCTAGTCACCACAGAGATCATAAAAATACATGGACTATACCACTGGAAAGATGGCATGGCATACTTCAAAACACATGTAGAGATCATGCTCAAAAGATGCACAGAATAAATGATACAAAAATGACAAATCTCCAAGTTCTGCTAAGAACCAGAGATTAACAGCAACTAGCCCTCTTCCAATGAAGATTTGGGCATCAATATGACCTCTAATTAACATGGTGCAATTGAACAAAATGAAGAGCATCACGAGACGAACAATTTGACATATTATACGCGCGAATCGGAGCTACATGCACAAAGTTATCGCATCGGGAACAAGTGCATATGCTGATGAATTTCCAAGACTTGAAAGAATTTAGAGGGGGAGAAAAGTCAACGGGCGCGGTTTCTACCAGATCGGATCGGGCCGGCTCCCGAGCTCGAGCTCGAGCCCGACGGCGGCGAGGCAGGGACCGGCGGCGGGCGGCGCTAGGCGGGGGAGGAGAGGAGGAGGCGCGGCGGAGGAGGCGGTCGCCGACGGGGGCGGCGGTGGCCGGAGGCGGTGGCGCCGGCGGGCGGCGGCGCCCGGAGCGACGGACGGCGGAGGCGAGCTCGGCCGGCGGCGAGGAGACCGGCGGGCGGCGGCGGCGGCGCTCCGGCGGGCCCGCGGCGGGCTCGCGGGCCGGCGCGGAGGGAGAGGCCGGCGGGACACGTGGCAGCAGCAGATTCGCCGGGGCGTGGCGGCGGACGTGTCCGGCGCGGGCGGACGCGTCCGGCGCGGCGCGGAGGGAGAGGGTTAGGGTTTCGTCTGAGATTTCGTTTTTCGGGATCCCACTTATAAATAGGTAGAGGGAGCTAGGAGGCTCCAAATGAGGTGCGGTTTTTGCCCACACGATCGTGATCGAACGACCTAGAGCATGGAAGAGAGTTTGGTGGGTTTTGGGCTGGTTTTGGAGGGGTTTTTGCTGGATACTCAAATGGACATTGCGGATGCCCGGTTAACCGTTGGAGTACCAAACGATCTCCGAATGGAACGAAACTTGACCGGTAGTCTCCGGGTGGTATATTAAGACCACTTGACAAGCCTCGGTCCATTCCGAGAAAGTTTGACACACGCACACGAAAGAAAACAAGAGGGGTGCACCGGAGGAGATAGGAACGCCGGATTGGAAAACGGACAACGGGGAAAATGCTCGGATGCATGAGACGAACACGTATGCGAATGCAATGCGCATGATGACATGATATGAAAATGCATGACATGACAAAAAAACAAAACGAAAGACAAAACCCGGCAACGGAGGGAATAACATATCACATAGCCGAAAATGGCAAGAGTCGGAGTTACAAATATGGCAAGTAACATGCGGGGTGTTACATCTTTTTCGATCCTCTGATTGCCTCCCTTTGGACGCCAACCAGAGTCTCAGGGGCTACTATCTATACACAGGTGCATTTTGCGTATAGAGCACAATTGAAAAAATAACATTACGTACCTCGAAGCCTCTTACCAAGCCCATAAAGGCTTCATTCAATCCGCTTTTCGCGGACAGAATCCTCTCAACCACCGTACCCATCAAGGTACGATGTTCCTCTGAGACGGACGAATATCACAACATGTCCATCAGTGTATCCGGCGCCTCCGGATCCCTGGAAGCAGCTGTGGGAGTACGGACTCCCTTTGAAAAGATATGTTTGCTCGACCCTAGAGTTGTCTTCGGCTTTAAACCGGATAGTCCGGAGCCTTTATTGTTATCCCCCGTAGGGACCGCACACCCCGGACCGCGGGCGGCCGAAGTTTCACCTTGGGGCGTTGTCTCCACAATCCTCTGTTGATCAGGAGTGATCCTCCGGGACGACACCTCAATGTCGTCCGCCCTGTTGGGCGAGGAAGCTTGTGGAGGCATCTCGCTCTCCATCATCTCCTGAAGAAGATCCCCCGAAGAGGAGGATAGTTGAGGAGGGTATGCCGGACTGCAAAACACGTATTCTAATGTCACCCTTGTAACAGAAAGAGGAACGAGATATATTTAAAACACCTTGGTTCACTTACGATTCGGCTGAAGGCTTGTCCTTATGGAGGAACTGTGCAACAACGTCGCCTTCCGAGCCCGAACCGCCTGACAGGGGTGTCTTGCCTCGCTTAGGAGCCTTTACCTCCCAATCTTCTGAGGCGGCCCTTTTCTTTCTATGAGGAGAAAGGATGTCAGCTTCTCCTTCTCTTTTGTCTTCGGAAGAAGGAGCCTTAATCTCCCCGGACACAATGTTTGGTGTACCTTCGAGGCTACCTTTGGCTCCCCCTCTCTCCTTATTGTCCTCTTTCATCGGCGCTTGGCATGGCGCCGGGACCAGCATCCTTGTTAGCACGGGACTAGCTGAGTCTTCAGGGAGGGGGGCGAACACCTGATTCGCTCCGCCTTCTTTGTCTAGCCCTGGAAAAAGGTGGTTTTCTCAGTATCTTATTATGACATGTTTAACTAAACTGTGTTCGGGAGTCAAGTGCTTACCGAGGTATCCGGATGGTTGCAGTCAAGGCCGATGTCCTCTGTAGTATCCGGCCATTGTTTTCGTGTCCCGAAAAATAACTTTCACATTCCTCTGTGCGTCGCACCGAAGAAGTGCTAAAGGGTTCGTGGTCCTTCCGGATTGAACTCCCACATACGAAGTGGTCGTCGCTGGCACGGGAGGACCCAGCGGACTAACATTACTTGAATCACGTCGATGAGTTCGGTGTTATTCTCAAGGAGACTCCGTATGCGGCTCTGTAGAGTCTGCACTTCATCAATTGATCCCCAGTCCAACCCCTTATTGACCCATGATGCAAGCTGAATTGGAGGGCCAGATCAGAATGCAGGTGTAGCTGCCCACTTGGTACCGCGGGGTTCAGTGATGTAAAACCACTCCCCCTGCCATAAGTCGGAAGATTCTGAGAAGGATCCTTTTAGCCAAGGAGCGTTGATGAGTTTGCTCACTGTAGCACCACCGCACTCCGCTTGTTTCCCATCGACTAACTTCGGCTTCACATTAAAGGTCTTAAGCCACAAGCCGAAGTGTGGGGGAATACGGAGGAAGGCCTCGCATGTGATAATGAACGCCGAGACGTGAAGGAAGGAGTCCGGAGTTAGATCATGAAAATCTAGCCCGTAATAGAACATGAGCCCTCGAACAAAGGGGTGGAGAACGAACCCTAGCCCTCGGAGGAAGTGGGCGATAAACACGACCCTCTCACTGGATCTGGGAGTAGGAATAACTTGCCCTTGAGCAGGAAGCCTGTGGGGGATTTCCGCGGTCAGGTATCTTGCCGCCCGGAGCTTCGCGATATCCTCCTCTGTGACAGAGGAAGCCACCCACCGACCTTGAGGGCTGGATCCGGACATGACTAGGAAGCTCGAAGCGATTAAATCGAACCTGGGGTGCTGGAGCTCGAGGTTGGAGGGGTTGAGGAAGGGGTTGGCGTGAAGAAGCAAGACGGGTCTTAGCCCCTTTATAAAGGCAATGAATATCGAACACCTCCTCCTCAGCCTTAAAACCTGCCTATTCTTAAGGAATCATGCCAACCGTACGGTTGGAATACCCACGCCCGTGTTGATGAGGATCCGGCAATAAGGGGACACGATCTCTGCTTAGACAAGACGTGCTAATGAGACCGCGTCTCGGAACGTGGAACGATAGGCTATAAAACGGTTTGATATAATAACCGGGTGATGACGTGGTATTGCGTTACCAAAAAGTTGTCGGCAGATTAGACTCGTGAAATATTATGCTCTTTGCGGTTGAGTGTGGTGCTTGTTTTGCTGAGCCGGACACGGTCGTTGTGTCCGAAGACTGTGTTGGAGTATTCAGAGAAGGAACCCTCCTTGCAATGCCGAAGACAATCTGCGCGCCGGACACATCGTCATTGAAGCCTGGTTCAGGGGCTACTGAGGGAGTCCTGGATTAAGGGGTCCTCGGGCGTCCGGGCTATGATACGTGGGCCGGACTGATGGGTTGTGAAGATACAAGACCGAAGACTCTCTCTCCCGTGTCCGGATAGGACTCTCCTTGGCGTGGAAAGCAAGCTTGGCGTCTTGATATGAAGATTCCTTTCTCTGTAACCGACTTTGTATAACCCTAGTCCCCTCCAGTGTCTATATAAACCGGAGGGCTTAGTCCATAGGGACAAGAATCATAATCATAGTCATACAGGCTAGACTTCTAGGGTTTTAGCCATTACGATCTTGTGGTAGATCAACTCTTGTAATACTCATATTCATCAAGATCAATCAAGCAGGAAGTAGGGTATTACCTCCATAGAGAGGGCCCGAACCTGGGTAAACATTGTGTCCCCTGTCTCCTATTACCATCGACCTTAGACGCACAGTTCGGGACCCCCTACCCGAGATCCGCCGGTTTTGACACCGACAGTGAGTTATCTATTTCTAGTTCTAGTTGATCCAATTAGAGCTAGATCTATATCCTCTCTAATCCTCATAGTTATAAGCTCAGTGTGGTTTTAATCTCCTCCCTCTAATTCTCCAGCGGTGATTAGCTCTGGATGGCGAAGCGCTACTAGATCGTGCAGACCGTACGCTTGCAAACTGTGGAGAGGTCGTGCTTTCGGTCTTCCATTCAAGGGATCATTTGTGAATGGTTCGAGGAACTTCAAGTATGACCTACACCGACGTCTTTTTCTGCTGCAACTTGGAGTTGCTAACGATCCGATATAAACCGTTATTGCATCTTCATAGTGTTCCTGGTTGATCGTTGGGCGGTTTTTTTTCTACTACCTTTCCCCAACATGTAGGGGTGCAAGTTAATGCATTGGCGCATTCCTCATCAAGACGATGTTGCTCCCAAGCCCCTCCTCTGGAATTTGGTAGTGCATAATGTCGGGGTTTAATCCGGCAGATCTCGGGTAGGGGGCCCGAAGTCCCTCATTTGCTCGTTGTCGGCCTCCATGCCGGACTGCTTCCAAAGTGGTGTACCACCTCGGTCTTGGGCTGATATTTTGCGGATTTTTTCCGATAGGTGTAATTTATTCTCTGTCAAGATGTATAGTCAGTAACCCCCAAGGTGTATGGCAGCCTAAAGTCCGGTATTGCCCTGAAGGATAGAATAAAACCACTGATCCCAGTAGCCCCTGAGACTTAGGTCGATTCGCGAAATCAGCCTGAGGATTAAGTCCTCGCTCGGCAGCATAATTTAGGAATAGAAACACGGTGTGCAATAGCCTCAAGACTCAGTCGGGTGCGGCCGACCGACCCAAGGATTGTAATCTCCTCGGAAACAGTGTCACACTTTGAATTTTTCCACAATGAATCGTCAATGTAGTAGCCCCTGAGATTTGGGTGGGGCAACATGGCCGACCCTAGGATTGTATCTCCTTAGGAATTGGTCCATCCTCATTTTGCAATTCGACATCGCCGAGGTGCAGCTCATCCAGGAGGATGCCTCGGTTTCTATAACGTACAGGAGGCCTACTCGCCTAGGATTTAGAAGAGTCATCTTCTTGCGCGCCAAGTCTTGTGGAATCTTCCTTGTATACGTCATGGACTACCCTGAAAGTGCGTTATATCGACTAGAGGGGGGTGAATAGGCGATTTTTATGAATTCTTCACTGAGGAATTTCAGCGTGAGGAAATTCCTAAGTGAAGAACTACTTGCAGCGGAATAAGTACTCAGATGTAAACATAACAGAACACAAGCATGGTCATCATGATGAAATGAAAACAAGCACAGAGTACAGAAAGCGTAAACACAGGATAAAATAGGATGAAGACAATCAGACTGAAGAAATTGAACTGAGGAAATTGAGAAAGTCTTCAGTCAAAGTCTTCAAACAGATATGAACAAGCACACAACACAATTATGAGGAAATGAAAGAGTTGAGGAAATAGAACCAGTAGGCTTGGTGAAGACAATGATTTGGTAGACCAGTTCCAACTGCTGTGACAGTTGTACGTCTGGTTGGAGCGGCTAGGTATTTAAACCTGAGGACACACAGTCTCGGACACACAGTACTCACCGTATTCTCCTTGAGCTAAGGTCACACAGACCTCGCCCAATCACTCGTGGTAAGTCTTCAGGTTTCTTCCAAACCTTCACAAACTCGGTCACTCGGCGATCGACAATTTCCTCTTGGATGCTCTAGACCATGATGCCTAACCGTCTGGAAGATGCACAGTCTTCAAAGGTAACAGGCATCGGATCTACGCAAGATCAATCTCTTCAGTGATGCTCAATCACTTTGGGTTTGTAGGTGTTTGGGTTTGGGTTTTCCTCACTTGATGATTTTTGCTCAAAGTCCTCGGAGGATGGGATGCTCTCAAATGACAAGTGTCAGTTCCTCTCGGAGCAGCCAACCAGCTAGTGGTTGTAGGGGGCGGCTATTTATAGCCTAGGGAGCAGCCCGACATGATAAGACATAAATGCCCTTCAATGATATGGCCGTTAGGTGGGTAGATATTTTGGGACTGCTGGCGTGTAGCACAGCAACAGTTGGATATTTGAGGCTCAAATTCCTCACGGCTATCATGTTCCTCACTGTGTAGGCAATTCGCACTGGCGAATTCCTAACTCCTCAGTCAGAACAAATTCCTCAGCGACCAGAAAAACTATGTCTCTGTTACCGAAGAAATTGACTAAACTCTATGAGATTTCCAATGGCTTCACTCGAAGGGATTGGTAGGTGTAGGATTTTGAGTTGAGCATCACATGGAAATTTTTCCTTAGTATTTCCTCGACCCCCTTTAACAGTACGGTGTTTCCTATGACTCAAGAAAGAGTGTCGGTGTACAGAAGAAGGGGCGCACCTTTGTACCCCTTTACCTGTGCACGGGCAGTCGGAGTCGCGCCCACGGTCACACCAAGCAGCACAGGGGAGGTGAACCGAGGTAAAACCGAAGCCCAAGACAGCCAGAGCAACGCCAAGACCAAGGACGCAAAGAAGCAGAGGGGCGGAGCAGTTTCCCCCGGCAAGACCCTTGCCGGGGACGGCCTCAGCAGCCCCGGCAAGACCCTTGTCGGGGCAGCACGCCCAAACACCAACAGAGCGAGCCACCCTTGAGCCCACGTCCCCAACACCATCAAACACGTTGGGCCAGGGCTCGGGAGGCACCTCCGTGGTGGCATACAGATCTTTGTGAAGACAAGGAACACTCAAGATCAGATGAGGATTAGGAGACGACGATCCTCGGCAAGATCCTTGTCGAGGAAGGCCACCAGACCCTCGGCAAGGTCCTTGCCGGGGACGACAACGCGCCACGGCAAGACCCTTGCCGGGCCACCCGGCAAGGCCCTCACCGAGGACGCCAGCAGGGCCACTGCCAGGCCCGCACCAACCAAGTTTCCACCGCCGTTCGCATGCAGCTGCCAGCCCAACCAGCTGGGCAGGCACCTGCGTGGCAACATGCAGCTCCCAAGCCAACTCATCAAGCACCTGCGTGGCGGCATGCAGATCTTCGTAGAGGCTCCACCACCGTGCCACCTCAGCTGCCTGCCTGCCTACATGGCGCCGCACGTACCGCTAGCCGGGGCGCGTGTCAAAGCGAGGAGGAGCGGCGACGGACGGGACGGGCCTCGCCCCCGTCCCCGATAAAGCTAGGGGACACCTCAGCGGCGCATTAAATGCGTCTTGTCCTGTAATACGAGCGATAAGCTCACAATACTGTATGCCTTTCCACCTCATGTATGCCACTGTGGCAGCCCCTTTCGACTATAAAAGGAGGCCCATGGCATACTGGAGAAGGATTCGGCTCTTTGGGACCATACACCCCACCATAGCTAGTTCGAGAGCTCAAGAACTCTCTGAAATACACCCACCAAAGCAGGACTAGGGTTTTACGCATCCTCGCGGCCTGAACCTGGGTAAACGATCCTTGTGCTGATTACTAATCCTGCTCTTCTCGTAACCCTACGCCCCGGCAACCGTAGTAGGGATTCTTGTGATCCCATAGGTGTCGTTCCACACCGACATCTTTGGCGCGCCAGGTAGGGGGCGCAATTGTGAGAATCTGGTCTAGTAGTTAGCCTAGCAGTTCTTCGTCGCCATCGCTCCCAAGAAGAAGACGGCCACGGCGATCGGATCGTTGGGAGCCGAATGGCCCGTGCCGGTGCGGGCGGGCAATGGGCCGGTCGCGGACAGGACCTGGGCCGCGGTCCGCGAGCACCAGCATCGCCCTGGCAGTCAGAGCCTGGCGAGCGGCGTCGTTCGCGTGCCAGACGACCGGCCGCACGTCGCCAGATCCAAAGACGGAGTTGGGCCCCCCGCAGGCGGCGCGGGCCCTTCAGGAGCGTCGTTGTGCCACCCCCGGGCGACGCAGCGACCTCCAAGACGCCCACACCGGCGACCACTGTGCGCTCTTCCCATGGTGTGCGCGACGAGCAGCGTCACCACGTCGGTGACCCTGCGCACCGCCGTGGGAAGAGCCCTGTGCGTCGTCCGCGGGATGAAGGAGTTCAGCATGCCCGTCGATGTGCTGGCGAAAATGGCACGCAGCCGCTGGGTCGTAACGGAGCTCCTTCTAACGTGGTTAGAAGTCGAAGCGCACCGCGATCCACGCAGCTGTCGCCGCCGCCCACGCCAGCAGAAGCTTTGGCGTGCGCGCAGCTGCTCCTCGACTTTCCTCCTGCTGCAGAGAAGCTCGACGAGTGGAAGGCCACCATCCGGAGCCTCGTCGCCGTCGCCAACAAAGACGATCCGCGGCCGGCGGGGCCCTCGGGTCGGCGCTCCACCGAGCCACCACATGCTGGCGCTGGGAGGACCGGGGGAGCTGCGGCCACGGTGCACTCTCCTCCTCCTCGCCAGCCGCCGCGGGCGTCGGCCCGTCGTGACGACGCTTGTGATAACATCTCCATAGCGTCGTCCAACCCGCGGACCCTCCACGACCAGCGCCAAGTTCTTCGGGAACGAGCTCACGAAGATGCTCGGACCACCATCGAGCGCCGGCACGAAACACGCCACCAGTCAGACAAGCGGGCGGGACCCGCTATGGACCACCCAGCACCGGGGGGCTCCGGCGGCCTACCTTACGAGGTGGGCTGCCCGGCCTTTACCCGCGAGCTGCGGTAGTTCCAGTGGCCGTCCCACCGCACGTTCAAGCCCGACGTCGGCGAGAAGTACACTAGCAAGACTCATCCGTCCGATTTCCTCAGCATTTACACCATCGCGATGCAGGCTGCCGGAGCTCGCGACGACAAGGTGCTTGCCAATTATTTCCCGCTGGCATTGAAGCCCAATGTTATGTCTTGGTTGATGCACTTGCCGGCGGATTCCATTTCCTCTTGATCGGATCTGTGCCATGACTTCGTTGGCGCCTTCACAGGAGGCCACCAAGCTCATGGCCAGGCCAGTGATCTGCATATCATTCCCCAGAAGGAAGGGGAAACCCTGCGCAAGTACATCCAGAGATTCAGCCGGGTGCAGTACAACATCCCCGACGTTCATCCCGCCGTTGTGATCAGCGCGTTCCATCATAACGTGCGCAACCGCAAGATGCGCGAAGAGCTGGCGATGACCAAGGTTAAGGATGTGGCCGAGCTCTATGTTCTGGCCGATAGATGCGCCCGGGCTAAAGAGGGAAGGAAGTACCCCGGCGAAGATGCCGGTGCGGAAACCGACTCTACCAACGAAGACGTCGCCACCCCGACGAAGAAGGGCCGGTGTTGCAACAGGAAACACAAAGGTAAGGCCGTGCTTGCCGTTGAAGGATCTGACGACACCGGCACTGCCAAGAAGGTCAAGGCAGACGCCCCCAGCAAGGAGATTGCCGGGTGCGCCGCCTGCCGGGCCTTGGCGGCTACCGACAAGCCAGGAAGCTCCGGCAAGCAATACTGCAAGATCCACCGCACCAAGGGCCACGACCTCCAGAACTGCCGACAAGTCGAGCTGCTTGCTGAGAAGCAAAAAGCTGGGTACGAGAGGCGGGACAAGGAGAAGGACCAGGATGGTGCCGAGGGATCCGGCAAGAAGCGTGGCGGCCAAGGAGGCCGCTGCGGCAAGGACAACCAGCAAGAGAGGCCCCCCCGGGGCCGTGACAAGAAACAAGAAGACGATGATCACGACGAGGACGACGAGTCCAGCGAGCAAGAGTTCCAGAAGGCTATGGAGGCCATGTGCGTCGATGGTGGCGCCTCGCTGCATACTTCTCACTGCCAGCTCAAGCAGTGGGCGCGTGAGATTACAGCAGCGGAGCCGTCGTTCGACACTCAGAAGCCGCTGAAGTGGTCCAGCACGCCCCTCATCTCTGACGCCGAGGACCACCCTGACCGCACAACCACGATTGAGTGTTTGCCATTGTTGGTCTCACCAACGATACGCAACCTCAAGGTGAACAAGATGTTGGTTGACGGCGGGGCCAGCCTGAACTTGATCTCGCATGTCGTGATCAAAAGGCTACAAATTCCTGATGAAGACCTCGAGGAAACGGGCACGTTTCAAGGGGTCAATCTGGGGAGGAGCCAGCCGAAGGGGAAGGTCACACTGCCCGTGACGTTTGGAGGAGAGTTGAACTACAGGACGGAGAGGATCATCTTCGACGTGGCCGAGATCCCCTTGCCCTACAACGGGATCCTCGGCCGCCCGGCACTAGCCAAGTTCATGGCGGCATCACACTACGCCTACAACATGCTAAAGATGCCCGGGCCGTTGACCATCATCTCCGTCCCCTCCGACAAGAAGGACGTGCTGATCTGCGCCGACCAAGTCTACCGAGAAGCAGTTGCAGCAGCTGCCGTCAAGGCACCTGCTCCTGCCGCTGAAGGCCCGGGAGGGAAGAAGAAGCCCGGCAAGACCTCTCGCACCCACTCCGGCAAGCACGCCTCTTCAGAGTGTTGTGCTACCGTCGAGGACGTGCCAGAGAGCTCTACCGGCAAGGCAAGAAATCCAGAGCCGAGCCACCGCAGACCAAGAAGGTGTCCACCAGGGAGGATGGCACGGGAGGGGCCTTCACCATAGGCTCCACCCTCGACAGCAAATAGGAAGGCGCGCTCATCACCTTCCTGCGGGCAAATGTCGACGTGTTTGCGTGGCAAGCATCCGACATCCCCGGTGTTCCCAAGGAGGTGATTGAGCACCACCTAGCTGTCTGCCCTCATGCGCGGCCTGTCAAGCAGAAGGTCAGAAAGCAGGCTCTGGAGAGGCAGGAGTTCATCACAGAGGAGATCAGGAAGTTGGAAGCGGCAGGTTTGGTGAGAGGAGTGCTCCACCCGACGTGGTTGGCCAATCCGGTAGTGGTGCGCAAGGCGAATGGGAAGTGGAGGCTGTGTATTGATTACACAGATATCAATAAGGCTTGTCCTATGGACCCCTTCCCGTTGCCGCGCATCGACCAGATTGTTGACTCCATGGCTGGGTGTGATCTGTTATCATTCCTCGACGCCTACTCGAGCTACCACCAAATCTTCATGACAAGAGAGGATGAAGAGAAGACAGCATTCATTACCCCATGTGGTACGTATTGCAAGAGCAGTCCAAATTGGTTTTGAACCTCAGCTCCATAGAAATATGGAGGCATACATGGATGACATAGTGGTCAAAACTAAGGATGGGCCAACTCTTGTGCAAGATCTGGAAGAGACATTTGCCAACCTCCGCAAGATCAACCTTAAGCTGAACCCTGAGAAGTGTGTCTTCGGCGTTCCGTCCGGCAAGCTTCTCGGATTCTTTGTGTCACAGCGCGGGATCGAGGCAAACCCAGACAAAATCAAAGCTATTGAGCAGATTGAGGCGCCCAAGCGGATCAAAGATGTGCGTCGGCTCACTGGCTGCGTCGCCTCCATGAGCCGATTCATCTCCAAGTCCGCCGAGCGTGCCCTTCCCTTCTTCAAAATCTTGAAGAAGGCAGGCCCAATGAAGTGGACCCCGGAAGCCGAGGCGGTGTTGCAGGATCTGAAGAAATACCTTTCCTCCACGCCAATACTGGTTGCACCTAAACCACAAGAGCCGTTGCTGCTGTATCTAGCGGCGACGAATCAAGTGGTCAGCGCCGCACTGGTGGCGTAGAGGGAGGTCGACAAAGAGGCAGTGGCGGCGGCAGAACCAGCGGATGGCAAGCCAAAGATCCCCCTGGCAGGGCCTGGTGCCGGCAAGGCAGGGCCCCCGGCAGGATCTGATGCCACCAAGGCAATGCTTGCGCAGTCAGGTGAGGTGGTGCATAAGAAGAAGATGATGCAGCACCTGGTTTACTTTGTCAGCTCCCTCTTGCAGGGGGCTAGGTCGAGGTACTCCGGTGTGCAAAAATTGCTCTTCGGCCTCCTTATGGCCTCGAGGAAGCTGCGTCATTACTTCCAAGCCCACGAGATCACTGTCGTCACCCGCCTCCCATTGCAACGGATACTGCATAACCCAGATGCAACCGGGAGGATTGTGGAATGGGCCTTGGAGTTGTCAAGTTTTGGTTTGAAGTTTGAAAGTACCTCGACAATCCAGAGCAGAGTCTTGGCGGAGTTCATTGCAGAATGGACCTCAACGCCCGACGAAGAAATCCGGGAGACCGCTCTTCCCGGCAAGGAAGCAGACCGCGACTGGATCATGTACTTTGATGGGGCTTTCTCGCTGCAAGGCGCCGGTGCCGGCATGCTGCTCGTCGCGCCCACCGGAGAGCACCTCAAGTACGTGGTCCAGATGCACTTTCCCAGGGAGATGTCCACCAACAACACTGCGGAGTACGAGGGGCTGCTTGCCGGTCTCAGGATCGCGGCAGACCTCGGGGTTAAGAAGCTCATCGTCAGGGGTGACTCGCAGCTTGTTGTCAGACAGGTCAACAAGGATTACCAGAGCCCATTGATGGAGGCTTACGTAGATGAGGTGAGGAAGCTGGAGGAGCGCTTCGACGGTATCCAAGCGGAGCACGTCCCTCGAATGGAGAACGACATCGCCGATTACCTGTCGAAGCGTGCTGCATTCAAGCTACCTGTGGAACCAGGTACCTTTTTGCTCCGGTTAACTCAACCATCCGTCGAACCATCAACGGGGCAGAAGAAGCGGAAGAAGTTAGGTCCCGGCAAGTACTTTCCTACCGAGCCCCCAGGGGCTGCTGGCAAGGGTGCTGCCGCGGACGCTGAGCCTGCCAAAGGGCAACTGGCTCCGGCAGGGCGTCAAGCCCTGGCCATGGAGATAGCCGCGCCCATGGCTGAGGAAATGCCTTTGGTCCTTGCCGTCGAGCCCCAGGCTCCGGCATGGGCACAACATACTGTCCGATTCCTCCAAACAGGGGAACTTCCTGAGGAGCAGGAAGAAGCGGAAAAGGTAGCCCGCCGGTCCGCCCTGTACCAGTTCGTCGATGACGTCGTGTACAGGAGAAGGCCGAACGGCGTGAAATTGAAGTGTATCCCCCGGGAGGAAGGATTGGAGCTGTTGGCAGAGATACATGGAGGCATATGTGGCTCCCACATAGGGTCGAGGGCCCTTGCCGGGAAGGCGTTCCTGCAAGGTTTCTTCTGGCCCACCGCCCTCCAGGATGCGACGGCACTAGTAACCAAGTGTGAAGCGTGCCAGTTCCATTCAAAGAAGCTTCATCAACTAGCTCAAGCCCTTCAAACAATCCCTCTCTCCTGGCCATTCTCGGTCTGGGGGCTCGACATACTGGGCCCCTTCCCCCGCGCTGTCGGGGGCTTTGAGTACTTGTATGTTGCAATCGACAAGTTCACAAAGTGGCCGGAAGTGGAAGCAGTGAGGAAGGTGACTGCTCAGTCAGCTGTCAAGTTCTTCAAGGGACTGGTCTGCCGTTTTGGTGTGCCGAACAGAGTCATCACCGACAACGACACGCAGTTCACAAGCCACACCTTCATGCAATACATTCAAGACCTCGGCAGCAAGGCCTGTTTTGCTTCCGTGGCACACCCCCAGAGCAACGGCCAAGCAGAGAGGGCGAATGCTGAAGTGTTGCGAGGCCTGAGAACGAAGACCTTTGACAGGTTGCATAAGAGCGGAAGGCGCTGGATTGATGAATTGCCGGCGGTTCTTTGGTCGATCAGAATGACGCCAAATCGAGCCACCGGCCAGACACCCTTTGCCCTAGTATATGGGGCGGAGGCAGTTCTCCCCACGGAACTCATATACGGGTCACCTCGAGTGCTCGCTTATGATGAGCTTGAGCAAGAGCAATTGCTCCAAGATGGCGCAATGCTCCTTGAGGAAGATCGTCTTCGGGCGGCTGTGAGAGCAGCACGCTACCAGCAAGCCTTGCGTCGCTACCATAGCCGCAAGGTTCATGCCTGAAGCTTTGAGGAAGGCGACCTTGTTCTTCGGCGCGTTCAGTCGGCCAAGAATACGAACAAGTTGACGCTAAAGTGGGAAGGCCCTTATCGGGTAATACAAGTCACCAGGCCCGGCGCAGTCCGCCTGGAGACCGAAGATGCTATCCCAGTGAGTAATTCCTGGAACATCGAGCATCTTCGCAAGTTTTACCCATAAGGCGCGGCTTGCCGGGCCCCCCGGCAAGCCACCTTTTTGTACAAGCTTTGCCGGCAAGGCATGTAACCCTTTGTACAAAGTCAGGCGCAGACCCTGAGCATAAATAAATGAAGCGCTGGCACCCTAAGTTATAGCATGAATGCTAGGTCGAGTCTCTTCCTTGGTTAGGGTTGATAGTGCTTAGCGGCAACTAACCCCTAGCCTAGAGGTCGAGTGCGCGTCTCTCTGTTCTTTTCTGACCTCTTTTGGTTCGCAGGGCACATGAGCACTTCTGCTAAGCTACTTGGAAGAAAAGGCACGGACCGACGTCCTAACCTCGGCAAACAAAAGTTGCTGGGGGCTGCGAGTACAAGGATCCAACCGCGGCGAGATGAGGTTGCCGGGGGCTGCAGATCCAGATAAGACTTTTATCCTCCATCATGCTTTTCGCTATGAAACTGGGATATGTGAAACCTCGTTTTATTTCTAGGCCATCGTGCTCCCCTTTTCTATACCCAAGGATTATCTCCTGGGCCCGGATTTGGTTGTAGTCACGGCGGCAAGGAAATAGAACGAGGAGCCTAAGCCCACTTCATCCCTGCCTCCGCCAAGGGCGCGAGAATGGTCGAGCGAAGTGGGGGGACGGCAAGGCTTATTGCCGGGTGGGAAACGTTTATCTTAAATAGTAACAAGGATTCGCTCCTTGTCGTGGGTTCCATCCACGAACGAAAACCCCCGGCAAACACCCCTTTTTCATTAAAAACATCTCGTACAGGTACAGTTCATACGAAATGAAAAACATGAGCAAGGGGGATTACAAGCTTTAAATTTAACAAGGCCCGAAGGCTTATGGATTAAAAAAGAGGTGAGATGCCCGTAATCCCTTTCTTGTCCCTCTCCTCAGGAGGCAGGTTAAGGAGGCGAAAGGGCAAAAGGGGCGCCTAGGCGAGCTACGAGCAGCAGAAAGCACCAAGAGAACACCTCGGTGGCCGCCCACGGGTGGGCCGGTGATGACGGTGCCGGGAAAGGAGCTGGAAGACAAGGCGGCAGGACCGGCAATACGCGATGAAGGCGTCGGTGCCCGCGTACTCCGAGTTGACGGCCTTGCCGCCCGCCCTCTTCCTCTTCCGCAGCCTCCCGACGGCAGCTGCCCAAGGAGACGGCCCCGAGAAGTTCAAGGAGCTGGCCCCTCCCCCGGCAAAACTCTGCCAGAGGAGCGGCCAAGTGCAGATGCTGCTGCTGCCGCACCCGCCCAGGCACGGGGCATCCGACGCCTAGTCGGACTCGTCCCCGTCATCTGCCCTGTTGTCCTCCTCATCACTTTCGCTCGAGGAAGAGCTTCCATCGTCGGAATCTCCGTCGGAGGAGCTCCCCACGCAGCACTTCAGGCGAGTCCCGAAGTCTCCGAAGGCCTTGACGGAGAGCAGGCCGTCCTCCATTAATTTGAAGTAGAGGACAAGCCCCGCCGTCAGGCTGTGGATGCGAGCGAACGTCTTCCATCCACGACGGAGGTACATGACCCGAGGAGCCGGGAAGTCCACGTCGACCCGCGTGCCCCCATTCCCACAGCCCCTCATGTGCAATCTGAGGGATTGGGGCGGGTCACGCTCCATCTCCTGAACAAACGGGGTAGGAAGACGAAGACGGCGACGCGGAGGCCGGCGCAGCCTGATGAAGAACTCGCGGGGCTGGTCTCCAACATGGCCTTCCACCGGAAAAGGCATCATTGGCGGGGGCGAAGCCGGCGCGCCGCCCCGTCCTCCTCTTCCCCGAGCACCATGACCTCTGCCCCGGCCTCGCCCACGGCCTCACCCCCTCCCCCTTCCCCTCGCGGCCGGCTCCACCACCGCAGGCTCAGGAGGAGGAGGGACGCGCTGTCGAGCGGCGACCCTCGCCGCCACCGTCGAGGGACCGGGATTCCCTTTCTCCATGGCGAGTGAAAGGAAGAAGCAGAAGCAGGAGGAGATAGATGACAGAAGAGTGAGGGGTGCCATCCCCCCTTCCCCCTCCTTATAAAGGGGAGGGGTCGGGGCTCGGCCACCCCGCTCCGCCAATGCAGCCACCAGAGGCGCAGGGAATCGAGACCAACCCGCTACCCCAATCAGCGACGGCCCGGTTTCCCGCCTCCACCGCTTTCCACCCTAAGCGCATGGAGGACGCGTGGCGAACGTGCAGAGTCGAGGGGACGGGTGGGGAGACCTCTCCCCACCTCGTGATCGTGGGGTGTGGACGCCTTGAAGACCGCAACCCGGCCCTGCGCAGTAAATGAGCCGCGCCTCCACGCCTCCCTCTTTTCTGGGGAAGGCGCGAGCCGCCTCTTTACTGCGATGTGACGCATGCGTGCGGGAACCACCCCACTCATGCCGCCCACGTCACGCGCACTCCTCCACGCCGTGCCACGCCGCGCGCGGGTCGTGGGAAGCACAGCGCGCGAAAAGTTTTACCGCGATAAAAACCGCCCCAACTGCCCGCGCACCGTTTGGGGCCTGGCCCAACAACGTGTCGCGCTTATGTGTGGCCCAGGCCTGGAGGCTCCTGTCGATGTACAAAAGAAGGGGTGCACCTTTGTACCCCTTTACCTGTGCACGGGCAGTCGGAGCCGCGCCCACGGTCACACCAAGTAGAACAGGGCAGGTGAACCGAGGTAAAACCGAAGCCCAAGACAGCTAGAGCAACGCCAAGACCAAACAAGCAGAGGGGCAGAGCAGTTTCCCCCGGCAAGACCCTTGCCGGGGACGGCCTCGGCAGCCCCGGCAAGACCCTTGCCGGGGCAGCACGCCCAAACACCAACAGAGCAAGCCACCCTTGAGCCCACGTCCCCAACACCATCAAACACGTTGGGCCAGGGCTCGGGAGGCACCTCCGTGGTGGCATACAGATCTTTGTGAAGACAAGGAACACTCAAGATCAGATGAGGATTAGGAGACGACGATCCTCGGCAAGATCCTTGCCGAGGAAGGCCACCAGACCCCCGGCAAGGTCCTTGCCGGGGACAACAGCGCGCCACGGCAAGACCCTTGCCGGGCCACCCAGCAAGCCCCTCACCGAGGACGCCAGCAGGGCCACTACCAGGCCCGCAAACCAAGTTTCCACCGCCATTCGCATGCAGCTGTCAGCCCAACCAGCTGGACATCCACCGCCGTTCGCATGCAGCTGTCAGCCCAACCAGCTGGGCAGGCACCTGCGTGGCAACATGCAGCTCCCAAGCCAACTCATCAAGCGCCTGTGTGGCGGCATGCAGATCTTCGTAGAGGCTCCACCACCGCGCCACCTCAGCTGCCTGCCTGCCTACATGGCGCCGCACGCATCACTGGCTGGGGCGCGTGTCGAAGCGAGGAGGAGCAGCAACGGATGGGACAGGCCTCGCCCCCCGTCCCCGATAAAGCTAGGGGAGACCTCAGCGGTGCATTAAATGCGTCTTGTCCTGTAATACGAGCGATAAGCTCGCAATACTATACGCCTTTCCACCTCCTGTATGCCACTGTGGCAGCCCCTTTCGACTATAAAAGGAGGCCCATGGCATACTGGAGAAGGATTCGGCTCTTTGGGACCATACACCCCACCATAGCTAGTTCGAGAGCTCAAGAACTCTCTGAAATACACCCACCAAAGCAGGACTAGGGTTTTACGCATCCTCGCGGCCCGAACCTGGGTAAACGATCCTTGTGCTAATTACTAATCCTGCTCTTCTCGCAACCCTGCGCCCCGGCAACTGTAGTAGGGATTCTTGTGATCCCATAGGTGTCGTTCCACACCGACAAAGAGAAAATGAAACTACGAAAACAAAAGTCTTCACGCTTCATGTTCCTCAAATGAATACCAAGTCTTCAAGGTCACACCAATTTCTTCACTTTCAAAGTCTTCAGAAAGTCTTCAGTAATCCAAAGTCTTCAGTCAAAGAACTTCATTTTTAGGGGTCGACTTTCTCTGTGAATATCAAACTCCTCATAGACTTATAGACCTGTGTACACTCACAAACGCATTAGTCCCTTAACCTATAAGTCTTTAATACACCAAAATCACTAAGGGGCACTAGATGCACTTACAATCTCCCCCTTTTTGGTGATTGATGACAATATAGGTTAAGTTTTCAACGGGGATAAACATATGAAGTGTAAATACAGATATTGAGGAATTTTATTGCAAGATATAGAAGAACTCCCCCTGAAGATGCGCATAGTGAGGATTTTTCTTTTGAGGCAATGCACACTTGAATAGTAGAATCATGGAGATCGCCCCCTATATCTGGCAATTCATACACGCATTTAACATAGGATATGAAGAATTTGAAATGCATGATGAAATATGGTGACTGATGTAATTCAGCATGCGTGCATTAACATTGATGAGGAATAAGCATGCAGAAAAAAAACGCAGCAAAAGTATCAGGCCACCATAGAGTTTAAGTTTACAACTCGATCCAACAAAGTCATCAGAAGAACGAGAGTTGTAACTTCGCAAAAAAAATGCCCATATAAGATAGACCTGCTTGAAGACTAAACTCAAATTCCCCCCCCCCCCCTCTGTCATCGAATGACCAAAAGGATCAAAAATGAGGACTAACGCCCCTAAAGAATATCAAGATGATGAATGAGCACCAGTGTTGTTGGGGTCGTTTGTCATTGTAGGGCCTGCCGCAGTGTCGTCCAAGTCTTCATGCTCATCGATGTCGCGCGATGAAGAATATGAGCTGGCCACCAAGGAAGGAACCTTGACCTTGTATTTCTTCGGTGGAGGTGCAGACCAGTCAAAGTCCTCCTTGAGACCCATTTGCTTCAGATCTTCTTCACCATACAGATGAGACAAGATAGCCAAGGTGCGACCGAAGACTTCATGGAGGTAGTAATGGTTTTTCTTCACTGCATTATGAGTAGCAGTCATGTTGTGAAGAATAGAACCAAACTGACGCTTAACCCATTTATGGTTTCGATCCACCTTCTGGTGAAGACTAAGAAGCAGCTCACGGTCAGTCATCACTCGAGGAGCAGTGGCTTGAGGATTTGGCTTGGATGCATGGGCAGCAAGATCATGAGTGGCAGAGTCATCATTGGTGGAATAAGATGCAGCTTTGCGAAACTGACCATCCAATGGACGAATGCCTTCATCAATAATAGCCGGTGCCTTGCCCTTCTCATCAGCTGAGGAATATGTCCGCTTGAGGACTTCGATTGGGGGCAAGTAGCTGAGGTGATTCTGAAAATCAGCCTTGTAGATGAGTGAAGACCTTGTTCTGAGGAATCTCATAATCCAAGGAGCATAAGGATTCAACTCAAACGGAGCGAGTGCAACATTTGCCAGAGTCCTCATGAAGAAATCGTGATAGTTGACAGGGATTCCATGCATGATGTTGAATAGCCGATTCTTCATGATGCCAACAATTTCCTCATCAGACGAGTCATGGCCTTTGATCGGACTCATTGTCTTCATCAGAATGCGATAGACAGTTCTTGGCACATAGAGCAATTCCTTCACGAGGAATTTTGTCCTTGGGGATTGACCAGGCTTCAGAGGTTTCATAAGCACTTGCATATAATGGGTAGTCAGTTCAGGCTCTTGGTACAGGCAACGAGCTCCTTCAGGTGGAGGATTGATGGGTAGGGCGTGAAGTAATTCAAAGTCCGGTGCCTTATAATGCGTGTTTTCGGTCATCCAGTCCAACACCCAAGTATTGATGTTGTCAGCGTCACCTGTGATATGCAGTGTTGCGTAGAACTGAGGAATAATCTCTTCATTCCAATCAACGATGTCAGAGCAAAAGTTGAGGAGGCCTGCGTCATGAAGCACACTGAGGACAGGTGAGAAGCACGGCAGGGATTCCATGTGCACGTGAGGAATGTGCTCGTGGTCGAAGACTTTATCCTTGTTGAAGAGCAGTGAAGAATAGAAATTGGCCTGGCTGGCAGTCCAGAAGCGCTTCCTTCTAAGACGAGCAGAGTCATAAGGATTATAATCAGAGAAGAACACATGCTCGCCGAAGAAGTCATCAGCCTTGAATTTTTGTTTCTTCGAGAATGGATCCTTTGGCTTGGGCTGAGGAGTGTCAGTCAATTGCATAACCACCTCAGGAATCGCAATCTCAGGTTCCACAGGCTGAGGAATTTCAGGTTCTTCTTCAGTGACAGCCTGGGTCTTCAATTCTTCATTTACATTTTCTTCAGCACTAGTGGCTGGAATCTCTTCATGGACAGACAGGGTTGCACGAGGTTCTTCAGATCCCATTTGTACTTCAGTAGTGACAGGGGACTGAGGAATTTGTTGCAGAGGTGTGAACAGAGGAGAATTGGGGTGCTGACTTTCCCAAAAGTCATCATTCAGCACTGGTGTTGTACACCCAATGTCCACATCTTCATCTTCTTCTTGTTCTTCAACGCCGGCCTCTTCAGCAGTGAACTGAGGCATGGGCGATGAGACTATTGGGGTTGAAGGGATTGCATCCACTTCAATTTCTTCATCCAACTGCTCTGACGAAGCAGCAGAAGGAATGTCATCATCAGATTCACTTGGACACATATTCTTCATCAAAAGGAACAAGGTCCCCCGAATGGCATGGAGGAAACTGGAACAACATCAATTGGATTTGCAAATGAACTAGTCAGCGGCTTCATCTTCTTCGGAGCTGGAGAATCTGATGAAGTTGATGCCTTCCTTTTCTTCACCGCTGCACGTTCTGCAGCCTTGGTCTTCTTCACATCTGATGCAGATGGAAGGATCGGAGTTGGTGTAGGCGCAGGAGGAGCAGAGGAATTTGGTTGAATTTCTTCAGGCGCAACAGATGCAGTTGCCCTGACTTCTTCATTTTCTTCAGGCACAGCCCTTGAAGCTTCAGCTGTCCTGACATTTTCTTCAGACGCAACACTAGTGGTTGCCCTGGTACTTTGAGTTTCCTCAGCAGCCTGAATGTCATCAGCGGTGCTGGCATTTTCTTCAATCGGCTGAGCAGATGCTTCAGCCTGAGGATTTTCTTGTTGCGTTGGGGCTGCAACATTGGAAGTGAATTTTTCAGTCAAATTCACAAATCTGACTTTGGCTCCAAGCCAGTCAGCATAGTAGCGATCAAATTCATCACTCAGTTGCTTGATCTCAGCTTGCAAGGCAACGAGTTCTTCAGGGGAAAGCTTCAAAACATTTTGCTTCAGAAAGCGCTGTTTCTTGTACTGCGCTTTCTTCACTCTTCTTCCTTGTTCAAATTTCCATTTCTCTTCTTCAATGAAGGTAGTCAAAACATGACTTTGACCAGGAGTGAGGTTCATCCCGGCAAAGGTGTGTTGGGATCCTTGTGCCATAGGTCGATGAAGTCTAGGATCAACTTCGGATCCAGAAGCAATGGCACATTGTTGCCTTTGGCTCTAGCGGCCTTGACTTGCCTGTCTCTGATGAGTTCAGCAAGTTCCTCATCATCATCTTCGTCTTCATCAGACGGTACTTGGAAGGCGACCTGCTTCTTGTGAGGACTTGGTCGAGTGCCTCGTCCAGCAGTGGCCTTTGTCTTCAGCAGAGAGGGGCCAGTTGAAGAATTTGGTGCAGCAGAGGAACTAGCAGAAGCTCCTGAGGCAATAGAGATGCCTGTTGTCCTTTGGCGCGTGGCGAGATGCACAGGTGTAGAGGATTTGGTCGGAGCAGCTGAGGACTTTGGCGGAGGAGCTGAGGACTTTGGAGGAGCTGGAGCAGCTTGAGGAGTTGGCCGTGAGGGCTTTGAAGAATCTGGCCTTGAGGGCATTGAAGATGAAGCACTTGGCTTATGAGCATGCTTCTTTGACATGGCCTTCTTCGGCTTGCTTGCAGAGGCCTCAGCAGTGGCAGCAGCAGCAGCATAGTCTTTGTTAAATTTCCTCACTGCTTCTCTTGCTTGTTTGGCCAATTTGGCCTGGCGCTTGGGCCATTCATCAGGATAATCCTCACCACGCTTGAGGCTGGTAGGATCAGCTTCTTGGCCAGGTGCCAACGGAGGTCTTGGGCATGGAGGATTTAGAGCAAATTTCTTCATATATTTGGGAGTAACATATCTGTACTCCCTCCATTCCCTTGCCCATCTCCTCTCTATTCTTTGAATGCGCACCTTGCGCTGATTTTTGTCCTCCTTACCAAACTTGGCCTCATCAGGAGTGCAATAATCCTTGTATATGTCATCAGGGATCTCGAAAGCAGTATTGATTTCAGGCCTCTTTCCTCCCTTCTGTGGCTTCTTTCCATCAGCCATTTTCTTCAGCTGGGGAATTTGAACAATAGAATTCTCTGAAGATGTGTGCAACTTTTCTTTGAGGAACGCTGCAAATGAGTTAAGTTGATGAGAACTTAATGATTCAGCAGCGGACATGTGTACCTGTGAACAGAGTATAGTTGCGAGGAATTTGGAGAGGTCATATGCGTTCTCAGAGGTTTTTCAAAAAGAACAAGTTTGAGGAATTTGACCAGATGAGTCTTGAAGAATTTCACTAAGCGTTCTTTGTCTTAGGTTCCAGAGTTGTACAGATAAAAAATCCACACATTTGAGGGATCTTGAAGAAAAATATTGCTTAGAGAAACGGATCAAGAACAGATGACATGTGAGGTGTTTTAGTGTGTGAGGATTTGAAGAAAAAAACTGTTGGAGATCGTAGCAGAATTTTAAAATTTCCTACACATCACCAAGATCCATCTATGGAGTATACTAGAAACGAGGGAAAGGAGTGCATCTACATACCCTTGTAGATCGCGAGCGGAAGCGTTCAAGTGAACAGGGTTGATGGAGTCGTACTCGCCGTGATCCAAATCACCGATGACCGAGTGCCGAACGGACGGCACCTCCGCGTTCAACACACGTACGGAGCAGCAACGTCTCCTCCTTCTTGATCCAGCAAGGGGGAAGGAGAGATTGATGGAGATCCAGCAGCACGACGGCGTGGTGGTGGAAGTAGCGGGGATCCCGGCAGGGCTTCGCCAAGCGCAAGCGGGAGGGAGAGGTGTTGCAGGGGGAGAGGGAGGCGCCAGGGGCTGTGGTACTGCTACCCTCCCTCCCCCCCCCCCCACTATTTATAGGGGTCCTGGGGGGGCGCCGGCCACCCTGGAGATCCCATCTGAGGGGGGCGGCGGCCAAGGGGGTGGCTTGCCCCCCAAGGCAAGTGGGGCGCCCCCACCCCTAGGGTTTCCAACCCTAGGCGCAGGGGGAGGCCCAAGGGGGGGCGCCCCAGCCCACTAAGGGCTGGTTCCCTTCCCACTTCAGCCAGTGGGGCCCTCCGGGATAGGTGGCCCCACCCGGTGGTCCCGGTACAATACTGATAACCCCCGAAACTTTCCCGGTGGCCGAAACTGGACTTCCTATATATAATTCTTCACCTCCGGACCATTCCGGAACTCCTCGTGATGTCCGGGATCTCATCCGGGACTCCGAACAACTTTCGGGTTTCCGCATACTAATATCTCTACAACCCTAGCATCACCGAACCTTAAGTGTGTAGACCCTACGGGTTTGGGAGACATGCAGACATGACCGAGACGCCTCTCCGGTCAATAACCAACAGCGGGATCTGGATACCCATGTTGGCTCCCACAACTTTCCACGATGATCTCATCGGATGAACCACGATGTCGAGGATTCAATCAATCCCGTATACAATTCCCTTTGTCAATCGGTACGTTACTTGCCCGAGATTCGATCGTCGGTATCCCAATACCTTGTTCAATCTCGTTACCGGCAAGTCACTTTACTCGTACCGTAATGCATGATCCCGTGGCTAACTCCTTAGTCACATTGAGCTCATTATGATGATGCATTACCGAGTGGGCCCAGAGATACCTCTCCATCATACGGAGTGACAAATCCCAGTCTCGATCCGTGTCAACCCAACAGACACTTTCAGAGATACCCGTAGTGTACCTTTATAGTCACCCAGTTACGTTGTGACGTTTGGTACACCCAAAGCACTCCTACGGCATCCAGGAGTTACACGATCTCATGGTCTAAGGAAAAGATACTTGACATTGGAAAAGCTCTAGCAAACGAACTACACGATCTTTTGTGCTATGCTTAGGATTGGGTCTTGTCCATCACATCATTCTCCTAATGATGTGATCCCGTTATCAATGACATCCAATGTCCATAGTCAGGAAACCATGACTATCTGTTGATCAACGAGCTAGTCAACTAGAGGCTTACTAGGGACACGTTGTGGTCTATGTATTCACACATGTATTACGATTTCCGGATAACACAATTATAGCATGAACAATAGACAATTATCATGAACAAGAAATATAATAATAACCATTTATTATTGCCTCTAGGGCATATTTCCAACAGTCTCCCACTTGCACTAGAGTCAATAATCTAGTTACATTGTGATGAATCGAACACCCATAGCGTTCTGGTGTTGATCATGTTTTGCTCTAGGGAGAGGTTTAGTCAACGGATCTGCTACATTCAGGTCCGTATGTACTTTACAAATATCTATGTCTCCATTTTGAACACTTTCACAAATGGAGTTGAAGCGACACTTGATATGCCTGGTCTTCCTGTGAAACCTGGGCTCCTTGGCAAGGGCAATAGCTCCAGTGTTGTCACAGAAGAGAGTCATCGGGCCCGATGCATTGGGAATCACCCCTAGGTCGGTAATGAACTCCTTCATCCAGACTGCTTCTTGCGCTGCCTCTGAGGCTGCCATGTACTCCGCTTCACATGTAGATCCCGCCACGACGCTTTGCTTGTAACTGCACCAGCTTACTGCCCCTCCATTCAAAATATACACGTATCCGGTTTGTGACTTCGAGTCATCCAGATCTATGTCGAAGCTAGCGTCGACGTAACCCTTTACGACGAGCTCTTCGTCACCTCCATAAACGAGAAACATATCCTTAGTCCTCTTCAGGTACTTCAGGATATTCTTGATCGCTGTCCAGTGTTCCATGCCGGGATTACTTTGGTACCTTCCTACCAAACTTACGGCAAGGTTTACATCAGGTCTGGTACACAGCATGGCATACATAATAGACCCTATGGCCGAGGCATAGGGGATGACACTCATCTTTTCTCTATCTTCTGCCGTGATCGGGCATTGAGCCGTGCTCAATTGCACACCTTGCAATACAGGCAAGAACCCCTTCTTGGACTGATCCATATTGAACTTCTTCAATATCTTGTCAAGGTACGTACTCTGTGAAAGACCAATGAGGCGTCTTGATCTATCTCTATAGATCTTGATGCCTAATATATAAGCAGCTTCTCCAAGGTCCTTCATTGAAAAACACTTATTCAAATAGGCCTTTATACTTTCCAAGAATTCTATATCATTTCCCATCAATAGTATGTCATCCACATATAATAAGAGAAATGCTACAGAGCTCCCACTCACTTTCTTGTAAACACAGGCTTCTCCATAAGTCTGTGTAAACCCAAACGCTTTGATCATCTCATCAAAACGAATGTTCCAACTCCGAGATGCTTGCACCAGCCCATAGATGGAGCGCTGGAGCTTGCATACCTTGTTAGCATTCTTAGGATCGACAAAACCTTCCGGCTGCATCATATACAATTCTTCCTTAAGAAACCGTTAAGGAATGCCGTTTTGACGTCCATTTGCCATATCTCATAATCATAGAATGCGGCAATTGCTAACATGATTCGGACGGACTTCAGCTTCGCTACGGGTGAGAAGTCTCATCGTAGTCAACCCCTTGAACTTGTCGATAACCCTTAGCGACAAGTCGAGCCTTATAGATGGTCACGTTACCATCCGCGTCTGTCTTCTTCTTAAAGATCCATTTATTTTCTATGGCTCGCCGATCATCGGGCAAGTCAGTCAAAGTCCATACTTCGTTTTCATACATGGATCCTATCTCGGATTTCATGGCTTCTAGCCATTTATCGGAATCCGGGCCCGCCGTCGCTTCTTCATAGTTTGAAGGTTCACCGTTGTCTAACAACATGATCTCCATGACAGGGTCGCCGTACCACTCTGGTGCGGAACGTGTCCTTGTGGACCTACGAAGTTCAGCAGTAACTTGATCTGAAGCTTCATGATCATCATCATTAACTTCCTCCCCAGTCGGTGTAGGCACCACAGGAACATCTTCCCGCGCTGCGCTACTTTCCGGTTCGGAAGGGGTGACTATCACCTCATCAAGTTCCACTTTCCTCCCACTTAATTCTTTCGAGAGAAACTCTTTCTCCAGAAAGGACCCATTCTTGGTAACAAAGATCTTGCCTTCGGATCTGAGGTAGAAGGTATACCCAATGGTTTCCTTAGGGTATCCTATGAAGACGCATTTTTCCGACTTGGGTTCGAGCTTTTCAGGTTGAAGTTTCTTGACATAAGCATCGCATCCCCAAACTTTTAGAAACGACAGCTTAGGTTTCTTCCCAAACCATAATTCATACGGTGTCGTCTCAACGGATTTCGACGGAGCCCTATTTAAAGTGAATGCGGCAGTCTCTAAAGCATAGCCCCAAAATGAGAGCGGTAGATCGGTAAGAGACATCATAGATCGCACCATATCCAATAGAGTGCGATTACGACGTTCGGACACACCGTTTCGCTGAGGTGTTCCAGGCGGCGTGAGTTGTGAAACGATTCCACATTTCCTTAAGTGCGTACCAAATTCGTGACTTAAATATTCTCCACCACGATCTGATCGTAAGAACTTTATTTTCCTGTCACGTTGATTCTCAACCTCACTCTGAAATTCCTTGAACTTTTCAAAGGTTTCAGACTTGTGTTTCATTAGGTAGACATACCCATATCTACTTAAGTCATCAGTGAGAGTGAGAACATAACGATATCCTCCGCGAGCCTCAACACTCATTGGACCGCACACATCGGTATGTATGATTTCCAATAAATTGGTTGCTCGCTCCATTGTTCCGGAGAACGGAGTCTTGGTCATCTTACCCATGAGGCATGGTTCGCACGTGTCAAATGATTCGTAATCAAGAGACTCCAAAAGTCCATCTGCATGGAGCTTCTTCATGCGTTTGACACCAATGTGACCAAGGCGGCAGTGCCACAAGTATGTGGGACTATCGTTATCAACTTTACATCTTTTGGTATTCACACTATGAATATGTGTAACATCACGTTCGAGATTCATCAAGAATAAACCATTGACCAGCGGGGCATGACCATAAAACATATCTCTCATATAAATAGAACAACCATTATTCTCGGATTTAAATGAGTAGCCATCTCGAATTAAACGAGATCCAGATACAATGTTCATGCTCAAAGCTGGCACTAAATAACAATTATTGAGGTTTAAAACTAATCCCGTAGGTAATGCAGAGGTAGCGTGCCGACGGCGATCACATCGACCTTGGAACCATTCCCGACGCGCATCGTCACCTCGTCCTTCGCCAGTCTCCGCTTATTCCGCAGTTCCTGTTTTGAGTTACAAATATGAGCAACCGCACCGGTATCAAATACCCAGGAGCTACTACGAGTACTGGTAAGGTACACATCAATTACATGTATATCACATATACCTTTGGTGTTGCCGGCCTTCTTGTCCGCTAAGTATTTGGGGCAGTTCCGCTTCCAGTGACCACTTCCCTTTCAATAAAAGCACTCAGTCTCAGGCTTGGGTCCATTCTTCGACTTCTTCCCGGCAACTGGCTTACCGGGCGCGGCAACTCCCTTGCCGTCCTTCTTGAAGTTCTTCTTACCCTTGCCTTTCTTGAACTTAGTGGTTTTATTCACCATCAACACTTGATGTTCTTTTCTGATCTCCACCTCCGCTGATTTCAGCATTGAATATACCTCAGGAATGGTCTTTTCCATCCCCTGCATATTGAAGTTCATCACAAAGCTCTTGTAGCTCGGTGGAAGCGACTGAAGGATTCTGTCAATGACCGCGTCATCCGGGAGATTAACTCCCAGCTGAGACAAGCGGTTGTGTAACCCAGACATTCTGAGTATGTGCTCACTAACAGAACTATTTTCCTCCATTTTACAGCTGAAGAACTTGTCGGAGACTTCATATCTCTCGACCCGGGCATGAGCTTGGAAAACCATTTTCAGCTCTTCGAACATCTCGTATGCTCCATGTTTCTCAAAATGCTTTTGGAGCCCCGGTTCTAAGTTGTAAAGCATGCCGCACTGAACGAGGGAGTAATCATCAGCACGTGATTGCCAAGCGTTCATAACGTCTTGGTTCTCTGGGATGGGTGCTTCACCTAGCGGTGCTTCTAGGACATAATCTTTCTTGGCAGCTATGAGGATGATCCTCAGGTTCCGGACCCAGTCCGTATAGTTGCTGCCATCATCTTTCAGCTTGGTTTTCTCTAGGAACGCGTTGAAGTTGAGGACAACGTGGGCCATTTGATCTACAAGACATATTATAAAGATTTTAGACTAAGTTCATGATAATTAAGTTCATCTAATCAAATTATTCAATGAACTCCCACTCAGATAGACATCCCTCTAGTCATCTAAGTGAAACATGATCCGAGTTAACTAGGCCGTGTCCGATCATCACGTGAGACGGACTAGTCAAGAGCGGTGAACATCTCCATGTTGACCGTATCTTCTATACGACTCATGCTTGACCTTTCGGTCTTCCGTGTTCCGAGGCCATGTCTGTACATGCTAGGCTCGTCAAGTCAACCTAAGTGTATTGCGTGTGTTCCGAGGCCATGTCTGTACATGCTAGGCTCGTCAACACCCGTTGTATGCGAACGTTAGAATCTATCACACCCGATCATCACGTGGTGCTTCGAAACAACGAACCTTCGCAACGGTGCACAGTTAGGGGGAACACTTTCTTGAAATTATTATAAGGGATCATCTTACTTACTACCGTCGTTCTAAGCAAATAAGATGCAAAACATGATAAACATCACATGTAATCAAATAGTGACATGATATGGCCAATATCATTTTGCTCCTTTGATCTCCATCTTCGGGGCGCCATGATCATCTTCATCACCGGCATGACACCATGATCTCCATCATCGTGTCTTCCTGAAGTTGTCACGCCAACGATTACTTCTACTTCTATGGCTAACGCGTTTAGCAATAAAGTAAAGTAATTTACATGGTGTTATTCAATGACACGCAGGTCATACAAAAAAAATAAAGACAACTCCTATGGCTCCTGCCAGTTGTCATACTCATCGACATGCAAGTCGTGATTCCTATTACAAGAATATGATCAATCTCATACATCACATATATCATTCATCACATCTTCTGGCTATATCACATCACAAGGCACATGCTGCAAAAACAAGTTAGACGTCCTCTAATTGTTGTTGCAAGTTTTTACGTGGCTTCTATAGGTTTGTAGCAAGAACGTTTCTTACCTACGTAAAACCACAACGTGATATGCCAATTTCTATTTACCCTTCATAAGGACCCTTTTCATCGAATCCGTTCCGACTAAAGTGGGAGAGACAGACACCCGCTAGCCACCTTATGCAACTAGTGCATGTCAGTCGGTGGAACCTGTCTCACGTAAGCGTACGTGTAAGGTCGGTCCGGGCCGCTTCATCCCACAATACCGCCGAAACAAGATAAGACTAGTAGTGGCAAGAAAAATTGACAACATCTACGCCCACAACTGCTTTGTGTTCTACTCGTGCATAGTAACTACGCATAGGCCTGGCTCATGATGCCACTGTTGGAGATCGTAGCAGAATTTTAAAATTTCCTACGCATCACCAAGATCCATCTATGGAGTATACTAGCAACGAGGGGAAAGGAGTGCATCTACATACCCTTGTAGATCGCGAGCGGAAGCGTTCAAGTGAACGGGTTTATGGAGTCGTACTCGCCGTGATCCAAATCACCGATGACCGAGCGCCGAACGGACGGCACCTCCGCGTTCAACACACGTACAGAGCAGCGACGTCTCCTCCTTCTTGATCCAGCAAGGGGGAAGGAGAGGTTGATGGAGATCCAGCAGCACGACGGCGTGGTGGTGGAAGTAGCGGGGATCCCGGCAGGGCTTCGCCAAGCGCAAGCGGGAGGGAGAGGTGTTGCAGGGGGAGAGGGAGGCGCCAGGGGCTGTGGTACTGCTGCCCTCCCTCCCCCCCCCACTATTTATAGAGGTCCTGGGGGGCGCCGGCCACCCTGGAGATCCCATCTGAGGGGGGGCGGCCAAGGGGGTGGCTTGCCCCCCCAAGGCAAGTGGGGCGCCCCCCACCCCTAGGGTTTCCAACCCTAGGCGCAGGGGGAGGCCCAAGGGGGGCGCCCCAGCCCACTAAGGGCTGGTTCCCTTCCCACTTCAGCCCATGGGGCCCTCCGGGATAGGTGGCCCCACCCGGTGGACCCCTGGGACCCTTCCGGTGGTCCCGGTACAATACCGATAACCCCCGAAACTTTCCCGGTGGCCGAAACTGGACTTCCTCTATATAATTCTTCACCTCCGGAACTCCTCGTGACGTCCGGGATCTCATCCGGGACTCTGAACAACTTTCTGTTTTCCGCATACTATTATCTCTACAACCCTAGCGTCACCGAACCTTAAGTGTGTAGACCCTACGGGTTCGGGAGACATGCAGACATGACCGAGACGCCTCTCCGGTCAATAACCAACAGCGGGATCTGGATACCCATGTTGGCTCCCACATGTTCCACGATGATCTCATCGGATGAACCACGATGTCGAGGATTCAATCAATCCCGTATACAATTCCCTTTGTCAATCGGTACGTTACTTGCCCGAGATTCGATCGTCGGTATCCCAATACCTTGTTCAATCTCGTTACCGGCAAGTCACTTTACTCGTACCGTAATGCATGATCCCGTGGCTAACTCCTTAGTCACATTGAGCTCATTATGATGATGCATTACCGAGTGGGCCCAGAGATACCTCTCCGTCATACGGAGTGACAAATCCCAGTCTCGATCCGTGTCAACCCAACAGACACTTTCAGAGATACCCGTAGTGTACCTTTATAGTCACCCAGTTACGTTGTGACGTTTGGTACACCCAAAGCACTCCTACGGCATCCGGGAGTTACACGATCTCATGGTCTAAGGAAAAGATACTTGACATTGGAAAAGCTCTAGCAAACGAACTACACGATCTTTTGTGCTATGATTAGGATTGGGTCTTGTCCATCACATCATTCTCCTAATGATGTGATCCCGTTATCAATGACATCCAATGTCCATAGTCTGGAAACCATGACTATCTGTTGATCAACGAGCTAGTCAACTAGAGGCTTACTAGGGACACGTTGTGGTCTATGTATTCACACATGTATTACGATTTCCGGATAACACAATTATAGCATGAACAATAGACAATTATCATGAACAAAGAAATATAATAATAACCATTTATTATTGCCTCTAGGGCATATTTCCAACAAAAACACCTTTGAAGATTTTGTAGAAATCATTCGAATCAAAGAGGGCAGTAAAAGTAACTTTTAATTACCCTTGACGAAGAACACGACGAACTGGGAAGTGTAGAAGTGAAGTTCGTCAGTTCAGATCTTCCACGCCCTAACTCGGCTGAGGAAGACAGCTACGGCGGTGGCGGAGTGAAGAAATCCGCAGCCGGCGCGTGTACGACGGCGATGAGGTCGAGGCAGTGAAGCTCTTCCTCACCAGCGACGATGAATAGCGGTGGCGCTAGAGTTTGAGAAGCTCGAGCGGAGTAAAAGTGAAGTGAGGAAGGGGAAGGGTATATATAGCCACGGTGAAAAACTGTTCGCCCGAAGAAATTGGACGAACGTGCCCCTGACCCTTCTCATTCGCTTGACATGTGTCACCCACGTACTGAGAGGTGGCGATCGTGTGAGATCGTGGGTGAATAGATAAGTATTTTCGTGGGATGTGGAACGGTTTGAGCGGCAAAGCCGAAAATTTAGATAAGATAAGTTAAAAGTTCCGTTCGCAAATTCTTCAGCTGACAAGGACACAGTGAAGATTTTGAACGAGTTTCAAATAGAACGCACATGAAGAATTTGTGAATAGATTGGGTTGAGTTTAGCATAGAGGGGGAAAGGTCCGATCACATTCACTTAGCAGAAAAAACAACTTGAAGAAATAGCAATAAGTGAATGCTGTAGAGGACATAAACTTTTATATATATATATATATATATATATATATATATATATATATATAGCCAGTGAAGAAAAACGACGGAAACAGTGAAGACAGTGCAAAGTTGAAGAAAATTGAAACAACTGAGGAATTTCATAAATGAGGAAAAACTCAAGTTGAAGATTTTCAACTTTTGGTGGTGGCGTGACCCACCGTATAAGAATGATGATTTCAAACATCGCGTACAATTGTCGTAGGGCTCTAAGAATCAAATTCTTCATTAATTTCTTCACACTTAGAGTGTTAGTGTTCATTGATTGAAGAAAAACGTTTCTTCATGTGTTGCACATTAAGTCATCAATTTTGCATAAGTGTTAGGATGAGTGTCCTTTTCAAAGAACATTCAAAGATTCTAAGATATTTAGCTCACACCGCAACTTGCTAAATCTCTTCTCATCCAAGGGCTTTGTGAAGATACCGGCTAGCTGTTCTTCAGTCTTCACATGCTCAATAGAAATGTCGCCCTTCAACACATGATCACGAAGAAAATGATGACGAATCTGAATGTGCTTTGTCTTCGAGTGCTGAACTGGGTTGTGAGCAATCTTGATTGCACTCTCATTGTCACAGTAGAGAGGCACATTCTTCACGTTGACGTCGTAGTCCTTGAGAGTTTGCTTCATCCACAGCAATTGAGCACAGCAAGAACCAGCAGCAATGTACTCAGCTTCAGCAGTAGACAGTGATACGCAGTTCTGTTTCTTCGAGGACCAACAGACCAAAGATCGTCCGAGGAAATGGCATGTGCCAGATGTTGACTTGCGGTCCACACGATCACCAGCATAGTCAGAGTCTGAATATCCAATGAGATCAAAAGCCGAGCCCTTGGGATACCATAATCCAAGTGTTGGTGTGTGAGCTAGATATCGAAGAATATGCTTCACAGCCTTATGGTGTGATTCCTTCGGTGTAGCTTGAAATCGGGCACACATGCAAACACTAAGCATAATGTCTGGCCTAGATGCACATAAATACAATAAAGAGCCGATCATGGAGCGGTATACCTTTTGATCGAAGTCAATACCATTTTCATCAGTGCATAGATGGCCATTTGTGGGCATTGGAATTTTGACCCCTTTGCAATCTTGCATGCCGAATTTCCTCAGTACATCCTTGAGGTATTTCTCCTGAGATATGAATATGCCATTGCGCTGTTGACGAATTTGAAGACCTAAGAAGAATTTCAATTGTCCCATCATAGACATTTGATATTCTTCACTCATCATATAGGCAAATTCATCACTGTAACGTTGGTCAGTACAGCCAAAGATAATATCATCAACATATATTTGGCACACAAACAATTCACCATCATAAGATTTAGTGAAAAGAGTTGGGTCAAGTGAACCGGGTTTGAAGCCTTTCTTCATGAAGAATTCCTTCAAAGTATCATACCACGCCCGAGGGGCCTGCTTGAGGCCATAGAGGGCTTTATTGAGTCTGAAGACTTTGTCAGGATGCTTTGGATCTTCAAACCTGGGGGTTGAGCAACATATACTTCTTCCTCAAGCTTACCATTGAGGAATGCACTTTTCACATCCATTTGATATAAAGTGATATCATGATGGTTAGCATAAGCAAGTAATATGCGAATAGCCTCAAGTCTAGCAACAGGTGCAAAAGTTCCATCAAAATCAATTCCTTCAACCTGTGTGTAGCCTTGAGCTACAAGTCGTGCCTTATTCCTCACAACAAGGCCATTTTCATCTTGCTTGTTGCGGTAGATCCACTTTGTGCCAATGATATTGTGCTTGCGAGGATCTGGATGTTTGACCAGTTCCCAGACGTTGTTGAGCTCGAACTGATGTAATTCTTCTTGCATAGCTTGAATCCACTCAGGCTCCAGAAATGCTTCATCTACCTTAGTGGGCTCTGTGATAGAGACAAAAGCAAAGTGCCCACAAAAGTTAGACAAATGTGAAGCTTTTGAGCGTGTGAGAGGACCTGGTACTTCAATGTCATCGATGATTTTCTCAATTTGCACTTCGTTTGCAATGCGAGGATGAGCTGGTTGTCGGCGAGGAATTTGATCAGTATTTTCTTCAGCACCATTTTCTTCATGTGCATTAGCTCGACGTTCTTCACGTTCTGGAATGAATTCTTCAGCAGATTCTTCGGTAGGAATGACATCCTCAGTAGCCTTGAACTTGACAGTTTCCTCAGGTGCTGGTTCATCTATCGCAGAAGGTAGGTGCTCTCTTTGCGAGCCATTAGTTTCATCGAACCGCACATCTACAGTTTCAACAACTTTGTGATGAGCGTTGTTTAAGACTCTGTAGGTGTGCGAGTCCTTTCCGTAACCAAGCATAAAACCTTCATGTGCTTTCGGTGCAAATTTAGAGTTGTGATGAGGATCTCTAATCCAACATTTAGCACCGAAGACTTTGAAATAACTCACATTGGGTTTCTTGTCAGTGAGGAGTTCATAAGCGGTCTTCTTGAAGAATTTGTGAAGATATACCCTGTTGATGATGTGGCAAGCAGTATCAATTGCCTCAATCCAGAAATGACGGGGCGTCTTGTATTCATCAAGCATAGTGCGAGCCATCTCAACAAGAGTCCTGTTCTTACGCTCCACGACGCCATTTTGCTGAGGAGTATAAGGAGCGGATAACTCATGAGTAATACCAAGTTCATCAAGATAGTCATCAAGACCAGAATTCTTGAACTCAGTTCCATTACCACTTCTGATGTGCTTGATCTTCACACCAAAGTTGGTTGAAGCCCTCGAGGAAAATCGTTTGAAGACTTCCTGCACCTCATGTTTGTAAGTGACAATATGTACCCATGTGTATCGAGAGTAATCATCAACAATAACAAAGCCATATAGAGATGCATCATTTGTAACTGCTGAATAATGATTAGAACCAAAGAGATCCATGTGAAGCAATTCAAATGGTCGAGTAGTAGTCATGATAGTCTTCGCTGGATGTTTGGCCTTGGTCATCTTTCCAGCTTCACAGGCTCCGCATAAGTGATCCTTGAGGAATTTGACATTCTCAATGCCAATGACATGCTTCTTCTTCGCAAGCGTGTGCAAATTCCCCATGCCTGCATGACCAAGTCGTCGATGCCATAGCCAGCCTTCTGAAGCTTTTGCAAGTAGACATACAGCTAGTTGAGGTCCTGTAGAGAAATCAACAATATACAAGTCTCCTCTCCTAAAGCCTTCGAAGACTTTGGAATGGTCAGCTTCCATGATCACAACACAACGATACTTGCCAAAGACAATAACCATATCAAGATCACAAAGCATTGAGACAGACATGAGGTTGTATCCTAAGGACTCGACAAGCATGACCTTGTCCATGTGTCGATCCTTTGAGATCGCAGCCTTACCTAGACCCAATACCTGACTTTTGCCTTTGTCAGCGAAGATGATATGCTTCAGATGCGATGGAGATAAGGGAACATCCATCAATAGATTCTTGTCACCAGTCATGTGATTTGTACATCCACTATCGAGGACCCACTCATTGGCCTTGGGTTGATCATCCTGCAGATGAATTAGTGCAACTTACGAACTCATATACTTCATCAGTGAAGAATATGACATCAATTTCATCAGATCAATTTCATCAAGCAATAGAACAGATAAAGCAGTATGAGGACGTGAGAAATGAAAGTTCATTTCTTCATGATTAGCCTGCGTCCTTTCACGCAATTTCAGGTCTCCAGCAAATTTTTCAGACGTTTTAGCACGTTTGGAGACCTAACCCTGCATAAGAGATTAGTTCTTTTTCTTCACCACTCACATCTGAAGGGGTGGCAAAGAGTTCATCACTCTGCGAGCTCCATACGAGAAAGGTGGCATAGAATCATGTCCACTTTGTTTCACATAAGAGGAGTTAGGGTAAGCATATGAATAAGCACAGAAATTCTCCGAGGACTTATGAACATAATGATTAGAAGAATAATGCTCATATTCATAGCCCTTAGCTCTTCCCTGTGAAACAGAGGTGTTAGCACGATGATATTCATATGAGGACTTTGATCCATTTGAGGAATTTGATCCACGTGAGGAATTTGGTCCATATGAGGACTTGGATCCGTATGAAGAATTTGGTCCATATGAAGAATTTGATCTGGGGTTCCTATTCTTCACAGGTGGTGTCATGAGGACATTCACCTGAAGACTTTCAAGGCATCTTTTGGGAACCCAGATTTTCTTCATAGGGGAACCGTTCCTGCAGTTAGTGCCAACATATCTAGCAAATACTTCACCATTCTGATTTTTGAACAGTTTATAGTTGGAGTCAAATGACTCATCAGCATAATGAGGAGAATCACATGTAAAGCCAGATAAAGTAGATGGATCTACTGGAGGTCCCTTTGCAGCAACCCATGAGGTTTTGGGGTACTGCTCAAGCTTCCAATATGTACCGTCAACATTGAGTTTCCTCTCAAAGGCAATACCCTCTTTCCTAGGGTTCCTGTTGAGGATCTGCTTTTTAAGCACATCACAAAGAGTCTGATACCCTTTGAGGCTTTTGTACATGCCTGTCATGTACAATTCCTTCAACCCTGCATCATCAATGATACTAGCAATGTCCTGAGGTGAGGAATCAGTGATAGCAGAGACAAGTGAAGAATTTGTAGCATTAGAAACATTTGAACATTCAGGTGAAGAATTAGCAGATTCATGTTCAATGCACTTCAAACATGGAGGAACACATTTTTCTTGAGTAGCGCTGATTTGTTGAGCAAGTAATGAATCGCGCTCCTTTTGAAGATCTTCATAACTCACTCTTAGCTTTTCAAGATCTTGCTTTCTTTGAAGAAATTCATAAGAAAGCTTTTGATGATCAGACAAGAGAGTGTTATGATGACCTTAAAGGGTGTCAAACTTAGACTGAAGTCTCTGAAGACTTTCAGCCAAAGCTTTCGACTGATCCATTTGTTCACCCAACATATCATCGCTCTTATTTAGCATGTATTGAACTTTTTCTAAAGCTCTTTGTTGTTTAGTGGCAAGGGAAGCAATTTTGACATAGCTGGGTCCAAATTCATCACCAGATTCGTCATCACTGGATTCAGATAGATAACATTCAGTTACCTTTGCACCTTTTGCCATAAGGCATGGTGTAGAAGATGATGATTTTGGTTCGAATGCCATCGCTTTGAGAGATTCCTTGAAGTCCTCAAACCAAGGATCATGACGGGTTTGATGACCTTCATAGACCTCAAAGAGACGGTCCCAGATAAGCTTTGCATGATCGAGATGCATGATGTTCCTGAACTGATTTTGAGACAGACAGGAGCAGATGACGTCCTTCGCCGTGAGGTTGAGAAGAGTGTACTTGCGAATGTCATCAGCTTCTGCCATCTAGCACAGATCGGTAAGACCAATCTCAGTGACGGTCCACAGCTCGCTGTTCATTGCCATGAGGCGCTTCTTCGTCATGGCCTTCCACTTGGGATACTCATGATCGTCAAAGATGGGGCATGACACAATCTTCATTCCTGTGGTCGACATAACTAAAACTCCAGGCGGTTAAACCAAAATCACACAAAACAAGGGAGTACCTTGCTCTGATACCAATTGAAAGTGCGTTATATCGACTAGAGGGGGGGTGAATAGGCGATTTTTATGAATTCTTCACTGAGGAATTTCAGGGTGAGAAAATTCCTAAGTGAAGAACTACTTGCAGCGGAATAAGTACTCAAATGTAAACATACAGAACACAAGCATGGTCATCATGATGAAATGAAAACAAGCACAGAGTACAGAAAGCGTAAACACAGGATAAAACAGGATGAAGACAATCAGACTGAAGAAATTGAACTGAGGAAATTGAGAAAGTCTTCAGTCAAAGTCCTCAAATAGATATGAACAAGCACACAACACAGTTATGAGGAAATGAAAGAGTTGAGGAAATAGAACCAGTAGGCTTGGTGAAGACAATGATTTTGTAGACCAGTTCCAACCGCTGTGACAGTTGTACGTCTGGTTGGAGCGGCTAGGTATTTAAACCCGAGGACACACAGTCCCGGACACACAGTCCTCACCGTATTCTCCTTGAGCTAAGGTCACACAGACCTCGCCCAATCACTCGTGGTAAGTCTTCAGGTGACTTCCAAACCTTCACAATCTCGGTCACTCGGCGATCCACAATTTCCTCTTGGATGCTCTAGACCATGACGCCTAACTGTCTGGAAGATGCACAGTCTTCAAAGGTAACAAGCGTCGGATCTACGCAAGATCAATCTCTTCAGTGATGCTCAATCACTTTGGGTTTGTAGGTGTTTGGGTTTTCCTCACTTGATGATTTTCGCTCAAAGTCCTCGGAGGATGGGATGCTCTCAAATGACAAGTGTCAGTTTCTCTCGGAGCAGCCAACCAGCTAGTGGTTGTAGGGGGCGGCTATTTATAGCCTAGGGAGCAGCCCGACATGATAAGACATAAATGCCCTTCAATGATATGACCGTTAGGTGGGTAGATATTTTGGGACTGCTGGCGCGTAGCACATCAACGGTCGGATATTTGAGGCTCAAATTCCTCAGGGCTATCATGTTCCTCACTATGTAGGCAATTCGCACTGGCGAATTGCTAACTCCTCAGTCAGAACAAATTCCTCAGCGACCAGAAGAACTACGTCTCTATTACTGAAGAAATTGACTGAACTGTATGAGATTTCCAATGGCTTCACTCGAAGGAATTGGTAGGTGTAGGATTTTGAGTTGAGCATCACATGGAAATTTTTCCTTAGTATTTCCTCGACCCCCTTTAACAGTACGGTGTTTCCTATGACTCAAGAAAGAGAAAATGAAACTACGAAAACAAAAGTCTTCACGCTTCATGTTCCTCGAATGAATACCAAGTCTTGAAGGTCACACCAATTTCTTCACTTTCAAAGTCTTCAGAAAGTCTTCAGTAATCCAAAGTCTTCAGTCGAAGAACTTCATTTTTAGGGGTCGACTTTCTCTGTGAATATCAAACTCCTCATAGACTTATAGACCTGTGTACACTCACAAATGCATTAGTCCCTTAACCTATAAGTCTTCAATACACCAAAATCACTAAGGGGCACTAGATGCACTTATATACCCGAAGAGGCCCAATAATTAACCACCACAGGGGTCCTCGACCCGGCCCTCCTAGTCAGGAGACAAGGTGAGTACCTCCTAGTCTAGGACACAATCACCACCCATGCAGGAACTAGCCACAGTGGTTGAATCTTGACAAAACAGAGAGGACCGCCGATGCTAATAAAATTTACCGACTCAATTGGAATCTCACCCAATTTCACGTTGGTCTCCTCCTCTTCTTCCTCTTTATCTTCAAATATTACATCATATGTTTCTTCTTCAGATAAGGAATCATCGCTCTCCATGCGCCATGGTCTCTCTCTCTCTCTCTCTCTCTCTCTCTCTTCATCCCAAGTGGTGGATTGTGGCCTTCAAGCTCGCGGTTCTCCTCTTCCCGAGAAGAAGTTTACTAATCGTCCCATGAACGCACCATGGCTTCTCTGCACACAAACTTGACAAAGGGTTAAAGAGATTTGTTTTGTTATGTGTGAGAAGGAAGGCCTTGGAGCGGTATATAAGAGGGTTAGGCCGTAGGATTTCACGAGATAAGGATGGTTGAAAAAAGATTAAGAAACAAACCAAACAAAATCGATCAAATCTGCACCAAATCGTTGTGTTAGCACGAAAGACGACACACAGTATGAGAACGTGTGGTCTTACCAGCACTCGTACTTCGTGCTTTACATGCGTTCGAGACTCCCAGAACGAATGTCGACCAATATCGCTTGTACCCTGGGTCGTACTCCCCTTCGGCACGTGAAAAACAAAAACATTTTTTTACAGAGGCTTTGAACCCAGCGAATGCCAGCCTACGGTCAGAGCTAGATCCAGCAGATCCCTGGGTAGGGTATCTTAGCCAGGTGATTGGGTTGCATGGTAACAGGAAGTAAGGTTTTAACCAGGTTTAGGCTCTCACGGTGGAGATTATACCTACTCATGCTCGTGTATATTGTGATTGGGGTGTGTACAAAGTATAGGTGAATACCAAGGGATTGTAATGTGTCTATCGACGAGCCCGGCCCCCAACTTATATAGCATAGCGGGGGTTCTATGGTTATAGTTCCTAGTTGGCTACGTCGGTGGAGGTAGAGTCCTTCACGACCTCGATATCTTTGGCTTATACATCAACTCTTCTGGAGTCTTCGTATAATCCTCCATGGGTCGCCTACGTGGCCCAAGATGTAACCGACCTATGGGACCTCATACCGGCCCACCAGGGAATCGACATGGTAAGAGGCCCTAGACCGAGACACCGCCACCCTTGAAAGTCATTGCTCGCGCCGAACTATTGCACGTACGTCATTTCATGGTGCCATCCCTATTACGATGCGAGATTCAGTGAGGCGTGTTGCATTGCTGTTCCATCCGTAGACAATTTGATATGTAGTGTCGAACAAGGATCAGACAAAATGTCATAGCCAGGCTCCTTCTGGTCACCCAAATAGCCGCAAAGACCAAAACAAGAGAAAGACTTTGTTTTTCGAAATTTATCTTCTGGGAAATTACTGTACTAACCCCGCAAAAAAAGGAAATTACTGTACTTGCAAACTAAATTGGTCACCCTCACGTCAATATAAACTGTCATGGAAAAACGTTCAATCCGGCATGCCTAAAAATCCGCCATCAGACTTTTAACATTTCTGACTTTTTAAGTATTATTATTTCATTTCGCAAACCCTTTTTTCCTCCCGTGGAGCGGTCGCACCCGGGTCCCACCCCAAAAGTCCCAACCCCCGAATTCCCCAATTGGCCATTTCTGCACTGAATCTCATTCCCATCCCAGCCCACCACTGTAAAAAGGCGGTCGTGACGGTAGGGTTTCCCGATTCCCATCCAGCGTACAGACTAGGCGACCCCCGCTTCCCGTCCCCTCTCTCCTCCACACGCCTCGCTCCCTCTCCCCTCGTCCGCCGCCGCCGCCGCCACCATGGGCAGGGGCAAGTTCAAGGGCAAGCCAACCGGCCGCCGCAACTTCTCCACCCCGGAGGAGATCGGTAACGAACTGAGCCCTCGCTCCTCCTCGATTCCGTTCGTTCCCGTCGTAGTCAAATTCAGTGCCAGCTCGTCGGCTTTGTCTGCCGCCGTTGTCAAGGCGACTGCTTGATCTGATGTCGCGACGAGGAGGCTTTTCTTCTTCTTCTTTCGCTTGGTTGCGGTGTTCCGGTAGGATAAGGGTAGCTCGTGGTGACGTCAACATGCTTGGTTTTACTAGGAGGCACGGCTTAACATAAAGCGATTTGATTACATGATGCTATGGGTTGTCGACGATGGGGTGTTCTTTGATCTATCCCGTGCGTCTTTAGTGTTAACGTTTTTGTTTGGTCTGGATGCTCATAGACTACACATTTTGCGTATTTTCCCCCTAAGGTTTAGATGCTTTCTCCATCACATGACTGGACAACTTCATTTGTTAATGGAGTTTCCATTCACTTTCACTCTTATCAGAGCTTCACAAAAAAGTTTATTTGTGAAGTTTAAAAGCAGTGAGAAATCAATAGCACCATGTATTTATCTAGTCTCAGACGAATAAGCGTTTTCGAGGCATTATACAGGACAGATGCTACATTTGAATTTGTTTGCATACCTCTACAAAACATTTTTTGGGTGCCTTCTTATATACTTGTTTGCATCTCAGTGACTATTGAGTCATTTGTATTTGGCAATTTTACTTTTGCTATTCTTTCGTGTGTAGCTTTGACTTACATCTGATATTTTAAATGCAGCTTCTGGAACTTCAGGGCGTCCACGCTCATTTAAGAAGGTTTGCACCTTCCGAAATTGAATTAATTTCATCAACATAATATTAGGTTACCTATGCCATTGTTGTGCTTGTATTATAAACTTCTTTTAATCTGATTGTGCATTTTTTTTGCAATTGTTACAGCCGATTCCATAACCATTTGGGAAAAATACCTAGAGTTTTTAAGTGCATATAGATTTAGTGTTTACGTTTAATGCAAACGTGATCATGATATACTCCTTTCTGATCATCAATTTATATATTTTAATATAGAATGTAGCTGAAGCAGAAGAGGAAGAGGAAGAGGTAGAAGAATCTGAAGAGGAAGAATCCGAAGACGACGGTGAAGAGAAGGTTGTATGCACTTATCCATCTGGAAGTATATGTTCATGTGCATGATTCATTGTCTACCAATCTGATTCGGTTTATAATATTCCAGAAACATAAAGGAACCGAAGGTGTTATTCAAATTGAAAATCCAAACCTGGTGAAAGCAAAGAATATAAAAGCCAAAGAAGCTGATGTAAGTGTGTTACAGTCAGAAGCATCTATGACTTTACTACTGGTAGCTAAATATCATAAAATACCATGCCACACTGGTGATAGTATTGTGTTTCCTCGTCTTTTCCTCCATTGCCTTTTCTATATTGTTGTACAAATGGCGTTGCCCAGCTATTTTCATTCATGAAAAGTGAAGTGGAGAACTCTTTATGAGCTTTAAAATCATCTTTACATATTGATACAAAATATTGCCATACATGTCTCCAACTAACTAAGCTTGCACGTTTCAGCTTGGAAAGACAACTGAACTCTCGAGGCGTGAGAGGTACTTGTCTCATATCAGCTTGTGCTATTTTCTTATTTGTGAAATGCGACGGTTATTCCATGTTTTCTGTCTTATACTCTGTTTTTGTATCATATCTTGCCGCAAATGCTCGTGCACTGCTTCTGTGTCTACCTTGAGAAATGGAGAAACATTAACTGTAACCTCTGGGCAAGTGGGCGTGTAAAAAAAAAACTAATATGACGAATCAGTAGATAAACAAAACCAATGTGGTGGTACATATTAGTGGTCAGCATATTACCTTCTATGTTACATCATTCCCACTGGTTTGCAGGCTCTCATGAGTCTGTAGGTAGCACATCTCAGGTTCGTTCTAGTCACTATGTTGGCACTCACCTTTTTTGTAGAGATGGTCTTCATGTTAAACAGTTCCGTGTAAAACTGTAAGAGAGTGTATGTGTGAGTGGAAAGAACACAACACTTATTATGTCGAAGTTCGCATCTGCCCCATTGCATTGTTATAAAAAATATTGTTTCATCAACTCTGCTGACACACTGCTATCATGTTTATTTTTAGAGAGGAGATTGAGAAACAAAAATCTCATGAGCGCTATATGAAGCTTCAGGAGCAAGGCAAAACAGAACAGGCGAAGAAAGATTTGGGTGAGATTTTTTCCATGTTGTGCTTACCTCTATCTTCTCTTGGCCATGGCTATATATGTACTCTTCACATGGACTGCTACAAGATCGGACTCACATAGAAGCATACACCACAATAAGGAGAGTAGCGTTTTTTGAATGAACTGAGTGAATAGAGTATTGATATCAGCAGCAATGAACTCACAGCTGTTGCCCAATCATATTTAATCATCAACTTTAAAGCCCTGCATACATTCAATATTGAAGCATTCGTGGAAGTTGCAGATTGTCATAACTATTGTCTTGCAAATGCAGAACGTCTTGCTTTAATAAGGCAGCAAAGAGCAGATGCTGCAAAGAAACGTGAAGAGGAGAAAGCTGGTATGCCCCTTGATATTCGTCTATTGTTCTTGTTAAGCTCAGCATCGTTGCCCTACATATCGTGTTCACATATAGTCTTTGACCTCTACCTGTCTCATAATTTTCCCATGCTGGAGTATTTGTTCCTTCGATATTTTTCGCTAAAAGGCATTTTAACACCTTTGAATAACTCCAACTTCTTTATCTACAACGGGGTCTGCAATTTGGGATTTGTGACGGAATAGGAGTTGTAAATGGGTACTAGTTCTGTATGGTTCAGAGGGAGGGAGGCATGGCATGCCATGCTGGACAGAAAGCACACGGGAGGAAGCTGAAGCGTCTGGTCACCATGTAATTTTTGTATTTAGTACTCTGACATTTTTTCCACCCCTCTTCCCTTCGTCTTCCTCAAGGTAGCAGCAATCCTATATGGCTCAATCGAGTGTGGAAATTAGACCATTAGAACCCAACAAATAACCCCCGAATCAAGGCGATACTAAGAAATCTGCACAGTAGAGCTTCATAGACCACCGAAGAGGGAGTTGCTTATGAACAACCACCAACCAGACTAAACTAGTTGCGTCCCGAACGACTATCCTGCCAAATAGTACTATGTGGCCTTTGCATAACATCTACTCCCTCCGTTCCCAAATATAATTCCTTTTAGAGATTCCAACAACGGACTACATACGGAGCAAAATGAGTGAATCTACACTCTAAAATATGTCTATATACATCCGTATGTTGTAGTCCATTTGAAACCTCTAAAAAGACTTATATTTAGGAACGGAGGGAGTATTGAAAAGTAGTTAGAAATGGTAATAGACTAAATATAGGCGAGTAGAATATTTTAGAGTCGTTTGGAGCATGGAGAGAAAAAGAAAGGGAATCTTTTGGGAGTCTCTCCATATGTACTACGCCCTCCGTCTGGAATTAGTTGCCGCTCAAACGGACGTCTAGATACATCCGTTTGAGTGGCAACTAATTCCGGACGGAGGGAGTACTTTGCACTAGCATCATTTTGTCTCTTATGCGCAACAAAGTGTTGGTATTTTCTTTTCCCTTAAATTTTGTAAACAGTATCACATTCTTTAGTTCGAGAATATTACGAGTTGCGCACTGAATCATATCCTGTTTGCAGCTAAAGAACAGAGGAAGACTGAAGCGCGCAAATAACTGCGAAGGTTGTGGAGGCATGAGCTAAGCTGAGTTGTGTTGTCTGGATATTTATTTCTATGCATCCTAGTATATTTAAACCGGGTCTCTGTTCCATCATCTACATTTCCATAAAAACAGTGCATTGACAAGTGTAAAGTAGTCCTGTCGGCGTGGCTTGCTGTAAACTTGAGCTTGGCAGGGTACACATTTAGTGAGATCAGCTTATGTGAGATTTGCTTTCACTCAAAAATTGGTATGAAAAATAACTATTGAAATTTAATGTGTTGGAGGCCCGAGCTGATATGTGGGTGTATGAGCAGCAACATATGTGATTGCAGGCGTCGTCAGCGCATGCGTTGTGTGGATGATGGGGAAGAGCGCATGTATGCAGTCAATCAAATACACAATACCTTGTTGTGATGGAATAGCCGAAAAGATGTGGCGATTAGCACCTCGTAGGACAATTAACATCCCCAGTAAAAAAAAAACATCGTCAGTGACGCAGCTAACGGGCCAACGTCGTGCCACCACTTCAAACAAGAAGCGCACGAAGTGGAGTGGGAAGTCTCAGCTCTGATTTAGGGGCCGTTTGGAGGCCCTCCGCTCCCAGATCGGACGGACCTGCGGGTAGAAAATTCAGAGCGGCCGAAACGGTGCTCCCCAGATCCGCGTATTTTGAGGAGCTGATGGATCCCCCAACAGGCCCTTAGTCTCCCAACAGACTCATTTTTTCATGCATAATTTTTTTTCTCATCTTTGACGCAAATATAACAAAAAGGAGACCTATTTTGATTTATGTATTTATATGTTCTGATACGCCACCTGAAAATATATATTGACGACAATTCATAAGCACATACTACACGTGTGTACTTGTTTTCAGAAAATTTGGAGGTATACAAAATAGTGTTCAGTGGAGTATATATATTGGTGAATCTGTCCTCCAAATCTTAGTTTCAGCATGGAGTATGGCATTTTGAAGCTCCCATTTTCTTAAAAAAAAACACTAAATTTTCAAGAATTTTGAAAAAGAATCAACATGTGTAAAATTTCATGCAATACTTATGAGCTAACGAAAAATAACAAAATCATTAAACTTCACATGTTTTTTCTATACCTCACATGTATTTCATCGTAAGCTTTACAAACATGTAGAAAACATCTATATGTACACGTAAAATTTGATTTTTGTTTTTCTTCAAAGCTCCAAACGAATTTCTTATACATTTCCGCCTAATACTACCCTTCATCGGCGGGCTATTGTGCAGGAAACGCCCCTAGTACTCCAAGGTCATTTCGTATTTTTATATCTAACTTTGATCATTAATTTTACCAACAAAAAGTTAGTTATATGCCACAAAAAGTATGTCATAAGATGCACATTTGAAATAACTTTCCAATCATACATTTTTTATGACATATAATCCATATTTTGCTGACCAAAATTACAAGTGAAAGTTTGATGCAAAAAAGGAATGGAGGGAGTAGCAAAAATGGAACATCATAATCCATTGTAATGACAAACATAGCCCATAATTGTAAGCACACAAAGACCTGTCAGAGTGAATGCTATAGTTAGCGTGAGATTTTATTTGCTTTAATTTCTCACAAGACGTTTCCAAATGTGTCAACAAAAGTAGCCAATTCAACCAGAGTACCTCGGTTTGTTTTTCTCGAACTGCCAAAAGAGCACTATACCCTTCCAGGGTAATATTTGTGTGTTCCCAAAATTCACTATAAAGAAAAGCTATAGATAGCTACAATGCTATACCTTCACGAGGTAATGCTAACTCAAACCCACTCAGTTTTGTTACAACAGCAGCTCAACCTTGGGCTTATTCATTGCTAAATCCTCCCACTGCTGTGTGTAGAAACTGGCTGGACCTTGTATGCAAAAACCGGACATGCCTTTTGGAGGATAGCGCAATATAGTAGTGGCTTTAGCAGTACTAGATAGATGTGACTGGAAGTTTGGAACTTCACTGCATGATTTTGTTTTTCATCATCTTGCGTTTGTTGGCGTCCAGGTATTTCTTCCGAAGCCGTATGACCTTGGGAGTAACCTGATCAGGTTCAAATGCCAACAACTCAATATAAAGCAGCATAATATAAGAATTTGCTTCCAGGATGAAACTGGAATAATAGTACGCACAAATGGAAAACCAGCTAGACAATTAACTCATTTTCTTTAAGAAACAGATGGGTATATTGTTATCCCAACTAAAACCATATTTTCTGTTTGGATTAATCAGCACCCCAACACATTAGCAGAATTATTTTGGATTTCAGTGCCCCCACACTGACTCGCCAATATTGTATAATATACAAACTATATTTTCTTACATTTTCTAGGTACACAAAGTATAGTTCCCTGATTCAGATAGAAAGTTGCTTTTAAAACATGCTCCAACCTACTTTGTAAGTAGGTACGGATTTTTAGGTCGTCAATTTGACTAACAAAACATATGTAATATGCCAACAACAACACAACAACAAAGCCTTTAGTCACAAACAAGTTGTGCTAGGCTAGAGATGAAACCCAAAAGGTCTCGACCAACTCATGGTTCTGGCACATGGATAGCAAGCTTGCACGCACCCCTGTCCATGGCTAGTTCTTTGGTGATACTCCAGTCCTTCAGATTTCTCTTTACGGACTCCTCCCAAGTCAAGCATGGTCTACCCCTACCTCTCTTGACATTATCAGCATGCTTTAGCCGTCCACTATGCACGGGAGCTTCTGGAGGTCTGCGTTGAATATGCCTAAACCATCTTAGACGATGTTGGACAAGCTTCTCATCAATCGGTGCTACCCCAACTCTATCTTGTATATCATCATTCTAGACTCAGTCCTTCCTCGTGTGGCCACACATCCATCTCAACATGCGCATCTCTGCCACACTTAACTGTTGAACATGTCGCCTTTTAGTCAGCCAACACTCAGCACCATACAACATTTTAACTTTTGTGGCACTCTTGTCACAGAGAATGCAAGAAGCTTGGCGCCACTTCATTCATCCAACTTTGGTTCGATGGTTCACATCTTCGTTAATATCCCCATCCTTCTGCAGCATTGACCCCAGATATCGAAAGGTGTCCTTTTGGGGCAACACCTGCCCATCAAGGCTAACCTTCTCCTCCTGCTAGTAGTACTGAAACCACACCTCATGTACTCGGTTTTAGTTCTACTAAGTCTAAAACCTTTCGATTCCAAGGTTTGTCTCGATAGCTCTAACTTCCTATTGACCCCCGTCCGACTATCATCGACTAGCACCACATCATCCGCAAAGAGCGTACACCATGGGATATCTCCTTGTATATCCCTTGGGACCTCATATGTTACATACAAAACATATGTAATATGCCATAAAAAGTATATATATTTAAAACTTCATTGGACGGCGAATCTACAACAACAGAGCCTTTTAGAGTTTTAGTCCCAAACAAGTTCGGGTAGGCTAGAGTTGAAACCCATAAGATCTCAAAACCTAGTCATGGTTCTGGCACGTGGGTAGCTAACTTCCACATATCACTGTCCATGGCTAGTTCTTTGGTGATATTCCAGTCCTCCAAGTCTCTCTTTACGGACCTCTCTTACATGTCAAGTTTGTTCTACCCCGACATCTCTTAACACTATCAGAATGCTTTATCCTTCCGCCTATGCACTGGCGCTTCTAGAGGCCCGCATTGTATATGCCCAAACCATCTCAAACCACGTTGAACAAGTTTCTCTTCAATTGGTGCTACCCCAACTTTATCTCGTATATCATCATTTCGGACCCGATCCTTTCTTGTGTGGCCGCATATACATCTCAACATGCACATCTCTGCTACATCTAACTGTTGAACATGTCACCTTTTAGTTGGCCAACATTCTGCCATCTAACTGTTGAACATGTCACCTTTTAGTTGGCCAACATTCTGCCATACAACATCACCGATCCAATCGCCATCCTATAGAACCTGCCTTTTAGCTTTTGGGGCACTCTCTTGTCACATAGGACGCCAAAAGCTTGGCGCCACTTCATCCATCCGGCTTTTATTAGATGGCTCGCATCTTCATCGATATCACCATCCTTTTGCAACATTGACTGCCCATCAAGGCTAACCTCCTCCTCATGCCTAGTAGTACTAAATCCGCACCTCATGTACTCAGTTTTAGTTCTACGAAGCCTAAAACTTTTGATTCTTTCTATTAACCCCGTCTGACTATCGCCGACTAACACCACATCACCCGCAAAGAGCATACACCATGCGTTAACTCCTTGTATATCCCTTATGAGTTATGACATCACTCATCACCAAAGCAAAATGATAAGGGCTCAAGCTGACCCTTGGCGCAATCCTATTTTAATTGGAAAGTCATCAGTGTCGCAACATTATCGTACATTTCCTTGATGAGGGTAATGTACTTTGTTGGGACTTTGTGTTTCTCCGAGGCCCATCACATGACAGTATGCGGTATCTTATCGCAGGCCTTTTCTAAGTCAATGAACACCATACGAAGGTCCTTCTTTTGCTCCCTGTGCCTGTCCATAAGTTGCCGTACCAAGAAAATAGCTTCCATGGTTGATCCCCAAGATATGAAACCAAACTGATTTTTGGTCACGCTTCATTGTATGGCTCATCTACTTAACTCCATGATAATCAATACAACTTTGAATATACCCCTTATTCTTGAAGATTGGTACTAGCATAATCTGCCTTCATTCTTCAGGCATCTTCTTTGACCGAAAAATGAGGCTGAAAATCAGGGTTCATCTTTTTTAAAGCCTCCCTATTCTTAACTCCATGATAATCAATACAACTTTGAATATCCCCCTTACTCTTGAAGATTGGTACTAGTATAATCTGCCTTCATTCTTCAGGCATCTTCTTTTACCGAAAAATGAGGCTGAAAATCAGGGTTCATCTTTTTCAAAGCCTCCCTAACCTCAAGACTCTACTCATGTATTCATCAAACAAAACGTTTGTTGGTATCATCAAAGGAGACATCCAGCTCAATGGCAGAGCTCTAATTCTGACAATTGAACAGATTGTCAAAGTATTCTTGCCATCTACTCCTTCCGGTTTTAAATACAAGGCCACTATAAGAAAATACAATTTGCAATTATACAATGTCAATATCTCTTCCCGAGACAAATTGATAAGATTTTTGCCTCGTCCGATGGTGCTTATTAATGCAAACATTGCATGCAGCCATAGAGAAGAGGCGCCACATACAACAGTTTAATTAGTCCGAAACACGAGAGGTTTTCACACAATTAATCATGCTATTTATTAATTGGCTTTGTCTTTTTGGTACCTGAAAAATGGGATAGTGGCCTTGTATAACAAACACGAAGGGATTTGACTTGGTTGACATCGCTCATCTTCCTCTCACGGATCCTGGTCATCTTATAGATGCCCCTTTCCCCTTCCCTCGTGTTTAAAAACTGGTACGCCTGACCCCTTGCTTCACTCACGCCGGTAGAGGTCCTTCTGGACATCATTGTTCCACCACTAGGCATCTTTAGCTTTGCTTTTACTTCCCCTGGTTACCCCCAAATTCTCTGAAGCCACCATCTGAACGCAACTCACCATCTTCATCCACATATTGTTTGCATCACCTCCTTCCTCCCAAGAGCCCTCCTTAATAACCCTCTCCTTGAAAGCCCAAGTTGCCTCCCCCTAGAGCTTCCACCACCTTGTTCTAGCAATTTTGGCGCGCTTATCCTGCTAGACGTGTATCCGAAAGTGGAAGTCAGCCACCATAAGCTTATGTTGAGGGACAACACTCTCCAGGTATCACCTTACAATCTAGGCAAGCACGTCTGTCTTCTCTTCTCGAGAGGACGAAATCCATGTGGCTAAAGTGTCGACCAGTACTAAAAATCGCTGGATGGGATTCTCTTTCTATAGAGGGTGTTAGCTACGATCATGTCATAGGCTAAAGCAAAGCTCAAGACATCCTATCCTTTTTTATTCATGTTGTCATAACCAAAAACCCAATGCACCCCTTCAAAACCTGTGTTAGACACGTGGCCATTGAGGTCTCCTCCTATGAAGAGCGTTTTGCCAATAGGTACACTACTAACCATGTCCTTCAGGCCTTCCCATGTGCTCTCATTTTGGCCTACTTGTGGGGCATACTCGCTAATAATACTGAGAACTAAGTTCCCGATGACGAGCTTGATCAGGATGATCCGGTCCCCTTGCCTCTTGACGTCTACCACGCTATACTTGCGGCTCTTGTTGATCAAGATGCCTACTCCATTTAGTTGTCCCCGTGTACCACAACTTGAAGCCGATATCCTCCACCTCCTTCGCCTTCTGTCTCTTTCATTGGGTTTCTTGGACACATAGGATATCAACGCCTTCCCTCACCACTGCATCAACTAACTCCCATAACTTATTCGTCAAGGACCCTATGTTCCAACTACCTAAGTGAATTCTACTTGGCTCAGCTAACTTCCTTACCCTTCGCACTCGTCAGGTCAACTGCAAAGATGCCTACTCACTTTTCACTACACCCAAGCGTCGATGTAGAGCACCACTAAGGATGTGACGAGCCAATCCTTCCTCACTTATCACTGTATCCAGATCAAGATAGAGCTATGTTGAGACCATGAATCTGAAGATAATTTTTTTATGGCATATAACCCATATTTCGCTAGTTAAATTGAAGATTTATAAACCCAAGCCCGACTTATAAACCTGGATAGAGGCAGTAATACCAAACTGCATGGCAAACGATTATGGCTTACTCTTATCTCGAAGAAATAACATTGCATACTGATCTTTATTTGGTTTTAGACTCTAGAGTTTATCTTTAAAGTATCGACATTTTATGTTGACAGAAGTTCTCATGCAATCATTAAGAATCCAATATAACCAAGCAAGTATCCATTTTTTTAACTTCTATGAAACAGGAATTGGAACAATGCTTCGAAGTCTAGAAGAATCAATTGTTTATCACCATTTACCACACTCAATCCTCAAAAGTGAAAATTTTGCTCTAATTAAATGTTTGAAGAACTTAAGAAAAAAACTTGCCTCAATAAGCTCATCTACAGCAACATATCCAATTGCCTCTTCCAAAGTCATCTGCATGGTTCAACAGCTTCCATTAAGATTATGCAATAGCTAAGAGTCACTGTGTTTGGTTAGATGAGCCCAAAAGAAGGAATGCTACATTTCTTCATCAAAATAATGTGCATATCTAAAGTTATCCGTCCTCAGCTCCAAAAAACAAGAAAAGTGTGGCCATGATGTTCTAGGTCCAAAACGGGCCCTTGATGGTTGTCAATTAGGTCTTGTAGTATGTTGTGTCTATATCCCACACACGCGCGCACACGCACACACACAAAGTGCAGATATATCATGATGTCTTGATACATGAGCAAAGGACATACCAAGCGAGGTGGAGACAGGCGGATATTTTCATCCTTTCCAGGAGCTCGGATGTTTGTAAGTTCTTTAGTTCTCACAGGATTGATCTGCCCAACAACATTATTTTCATGTATTAACGGACAGGAACTGATTCATGCTAAGTAAACAATCAACTTACCTCAAGATCACTATCACGTGAATGCTCGCCAACTATCATGCCTTCGTATGTCTTTCAACAAGGAAGAAAGAGAGTTAAGGTAATCTCCTGCACCTAGAAGGTACTATAACAAAATTAAGTGATAGCTACCTCCATCCCAGGAGAGACAAAAAGAGTACCACGAGCTTCTAAACTCATGAGTGCATGTGAAGTGATAAATCCTCTGCCAACAGATACCTATATATGAACATGGAGAAAAATTAACTTCCACTTGTAGAGTTCACAAGCACATAGGTATTGTTCAAAAGTACTGATTCTATTTACTTAAGTTATGCTTGCTTCTTTGCTCAAATGAATATCAGTATTAATACCTTATTGCAATGTAAAATATAATTTACAAGATAAGCAAATAAGAGTAACATAAGAATATAAGATTATGAAGGTGCTGAAATTTGATTTACCAGAACTCCTTTTCTAACAGTGCCTAGTGGACCTCTGTATTTAGCATATGCTGCATTCATAGGAAAACCATCGGTCAGATAACAATGAAGTCTAGTTACATGTATTTAGCATATGCTGCATTCATTGGAAAATCATAGTCAAGAATTCCTGAAATCTAGTTAGGCATGCAACGCAAATAAACTGCTGCATTTTGATGCAGTAGCGCACTAATTTTCTTGTGTCATAGCATAAATTTTATTTTGATGGTCTGTGGCAACCGTGTGCACATGCATAGCCTGAAAACTGGAGGATCGTTCACATCTAGCTAAGGTAAACAGCACAAGGTGGTAATAACACTTTCAGAATGGGCTGTGATCCTTTGACTTGTGCAGTTGAAAGAAAATCGAAGACTAACAGCACTAACAGCAAAGTCTGCACAGATCACTACATAATTTGCCTCTACACTGGGAAGACGAGAATTCTGGTTTTGACCATTGTCTATGCACTTCAAGTCTATGAATTCATGACATGACTACGTGGCCTACTATTCACCTAAAAACAACATGTGTGAGTTACAGACTGCAACCGTTATGTAGCCCCGAATTATAAATAGCATCATACCCTGGAAAGCACGGTGCATAAATCCAGTTCCACGTGTAAAGCTGTTGAAAACTCCTTTAACACCCACCAAACCCCTGCAACCATAATAGCTCATTTGATATTATCTGAACCAAAACCATAAATGCATATTACATCGAGTCAAAGGAATCGGTAGATTCCAAAATTAGGTTCATTTGATTTTACAGTAAATTCTGCCGGGAGCATATCCATGAGGTAAACAGGCAATGTACAAATACGAAAACGAACATAATTGGCTAAAATTATAGAAGTAAAAGGTGAAATATAACTATATTAAGGTACAAATGGCTAACCAGACAGCAAGAATTGCATGCTTTTCAAGGTAACAAGTGATGCAACTAGTAATCAGCAGAACAGAGACCACTACTGACCTAGATGGACAGGTCATGAAGACCCGAGTTCTTCCAGTTGTCCCAGGAACAGGGCCCATGTCCAACAATTCCCCCTTCCTGTTGTTAAGGGTTTCCAACACAAACCCGATATGCTCCTCGTCCACCTACAATATCCAATTCATAAATTTAAAATATAAGATTAGAACATGTGAAGATAAAGAAGCTCAAACATAGCTTTCCTGATTTCTACCTCGACAGTTACTTCTTCAATAGGCTCTAGCCTTTCCCCACGCTCTGTTTTATACCTAATTTCCATAAAGAAACTGGTCAAGCTCATAGTGGACAAAGTGCAGTCAAATTGCTCAAAGAGTTACACGTATTAGAAAGGAAGGAGTGAATATGATCGATAAAAGAAACAAATATGAACGTCTAGATGAAGAATAGAGACGGTTAGCTTGCCACGAAAAGAGTTTGCATGCAAATGAGACATAATAATGTTTGTGATTGATTGGAACTTACATCACTCTTGGGGGTGAAACTGAAAGCTCAAATCCTTCACGCCGCATGTTCTCAATTAAGATTCCTGTAAGTTAGACAGATCATCCTATGATGTTGATGACTAAATTTCTCATTATATCACAAAAAACTGGCATGAGGCACTTTTAAATGAGTTGAATAAAATTTCAGTTAGAACAGGAGGGATTTCGTCAAAGTTTCAGACCTAACTGAAGCTCTCCCCTTCCTTGAACTTCATAAGATTCTGACAATGGTCCGGGAAGAACATTAATTGCCAAGTTTGTTTCGGCCTCTGCCATCAAACGGTTCCCGATTTTTGCTCCAGTTACCTGCAAAATTTTAAAATCAAGCCAAATCGGCCAAGTTCAGATTTTGCAAATTATACACTAAAATATCACCCAACAAATAGACAGATTATGCTCCAATGAGTTCATTTTATTTGGCACCGGCAACATGTGAAGTTAATCTATAGAAGCGCTATTGGATCTTATGTCATTTAAGCAATGACAAGTCCCCATAAAATTCCACATATGATGATGTAAAATGGCGTAATCAGAATTCATAAATACGTTGGTGTAAGTTTGTTATGTCAAACATTAGAAAATGCCAAAGGAACTTCACAATTAATCTATCATGGTGCATACTGCAAAAAAAAACTATATTGCATAGGATAGTAGGAGGCTAGCACCATACCTTGGATTTAGCCCCCCATATATTTAATGATAGTAGGAGACTAGCTCCTTACTCTCACCTACCAATTTAGAAGCACATTCAGAAGACTAACTGACAATAGATTTGGGAAAATCTGATGATTCGAGAACAAATTCGTCATCCATCATGTACTGCAGGTGAGCCTTTTCCATCTACCCATGATTTGTAGTTGAGCAATGGGTTGTCAACGACATCAAGTTATGTAACTAATTATAAAGTTACACCTGGCCAAATGCTATGCTTCTATTTTCCCCAAAAAATCAAAGGTCAAACAGAGAATATTTTTAGTGTAAATACACCAAACAAATCAAATCCAACCTGAAATATCTAGATTTTTTTTCAAAACCTGCATATGAAATCTACCTACTGAACAAAATAGTTGTGTAATGTGTAGAGTACACTATCATGGTTCCACGACAATTACCAGCTATTAAGGGATTTCTGGACTCTATATGAAATTGCAAGCCAACAATTAACCATACATGATCAGGCATGATAGATTTCACAGCATCATTTATCATGTCTTGACATTTATAATTGTTGTGCATGTGGCATACAAAATAAGAACTGGTTGTCAAGCACTCCTGTTCTGACATGTGTAGACACCTTTTTTGTTCCACTCAGTCAAATAGGAGTCGCTCAGGTTTGCTCAGATGAAAAGAGGATCAAGATGAATCATTTACCCCGAAAGTGGTGAACTGTTATTTGGTACTTACATGAGTGCCATCACGGCCAGCCAGTGGTGAATCATTCACACCGAAAGTCATAGATATTGTGGGAGGGTCCAACTCAACTGCAGGCAGAGCAGTCAAAACCTACACACAATTACATTCACATATGACAATAAAGAATTGCTGACAATTGAAAAGGAGAATACGTTCTGTACAGCAACAAGTAGCCAATCAAAACATAGAGTTACCCCTACCTCCGGATTTGCCACGGTGTGTCCAATTGCTGGACCAGACAATCCAGCCATTGAGATTATATCACCAGCTCCTGCAGCCTCTATTACTGCCATGCTTGTGCCTTTCTTTTTCATGAGCTTGACAACCTAAATTTATTTTGTAACATACAAAGGTCGTTAAAGCTTTTAATAAACCCAATTGGCAAACACATATTGGACGGTAAAGAATAGGTTCAGCATCAAAGAGAAAAGGTGCAAGAAGTTCGGTGACACCTTTCCATCCTCAATCTTCTGAACCCCTTCATCCGTGATGCGCAGACCATGAACTTTGTCGCCAACGCGGATAACTCCAGAGGTTACACGCCCAGTGAGTATTCTTCCTAGGTAAAAATCACGCTCCATCATGGAAACCTGTACAGGACCATTACAAACTTATTTGAGTTTACATTTCAAAACATAGATGAATGCTAAATGGAGCATCCTATTTAAACTCCTCTGTTTCGAAATAAGGGGGATTCACGCTCGAGGAGCATTATAGAAAAGTAACTGCTGTAAGGATATAAAGGAATTGTCTGTAGAACATAAAATGCGGTATGTTGGAACAAGAAATATCCATATGATGACTTATATTGTGGAAATTCCTTAATATGGCTAAGAAAAAAAATGTAACTCACTTGGAATAAAATACCTGACTACTTTCAGACCAGTACATATGCAATTTCATTCAATTCTGACAGATAGCTCGAAGAATTAAAAATACACTGTGATAGTTTAATTGTTAGCAATTTACAGATGTCTCAGAGTATGCAAGCTAAGAGGATAGCTACAAGTTAGGACAGTGCTTGGTAGCTGGTATACACATCGGAAGTGTAGTGCTCTTCCAGACAGATGTTAGCCTGGCTGGAACTTACTGCATATTTCCATAATGTTATGTGTAAGGAAATGGACTTTTAGTTATTCCAATGGACCAAACATATACATGTACTAGGCAACAGCAGAGTAGTAACTAATACCTACAGACCAACTAATATGCTCGGCTACCATACATCTAACATAATCAAATGTGATTTTATCATGGTTAATGTGGCAAACTTTTATATCAAAGAAAGATGAAACCACATACATAACAGCTTGAGCCATGTTGTTATGATCATGGGACGACAAAGGTTCTTGCCATGTATCCATGAAAATATGAACCGGGCCAAAGAAGTCACAAGAAATGTAGACATCCAAAATATGACTCAGTGAAAGACTGAAAGTTGATATCATACTGCAAAAGGTAGTGAAACAAATTGATACTCATTCCTCAATAACGAGGACTAAATTCATACACCATCTTAGGAGATGTACTAAGAGGGGGAAAAACTATCAACATGAAAGCATGGACAATAAGCTAAAAGCCCCATTTCAACCACTACTCAACATTCCATTATTAATGTTGAACCATCCAAGATTTTCTTGCTCGCTGAACAAAGCAAGGACCAAACAGAAAAGGAATAAAGAAGTACATATCAAGCACCTTTCATATTGATGCCTTCAGCACATTCATTCTTAAAAGCAAGAAACAATAGGGGATAATCCTCTTGCAATTTTTACTAAAAAGGTAGGTGAATGCGCGCAACAACATTATCATGGTTGCTGCAGCATGCGTGGATGCCTCATGACTGTACCTAAGCCATATCTAGGTTAGCTTACGAGGCTAACCTGCATCACCCCATACATAGCTGACGAGAATAAAATCAGCATGTTTCAAGATTGTATCAGATGTGCTAGCAAACCACAATTAGCTTATCCATCATGGCTGGCCTTGCTTAACCAGGTGTATTGGATTGAACTGAGTGGGGACTGTATCCAGTTTGGATACTTTTCAAGATGTTATATAACTTGTCTTGGAGCTATTTTTCTCCGGTCTAGTTAAGATGCATAACCACTTTCCGAAATGGTACAGCTAAGACACATACTGAGCATCTTGCCGTCTACAGGAGCTCAAGTAAATAAATTCCATGAAAAGAATGCTGTATGGGTCATTAGTGGTGGACCAAGAACTATGGCGGCACCAACTCATGTGAAGCCAGAAGAAATAAAGTACTCCCTCCGATCCATATTACTTGTCGGTGTCGCACAAACAGATGTATCTAACACTTAAATACGTCCAGATACATCCGTTTGAGTGACAAGTAATATGGATCGGAGAGAGTACAGACATCGGAGACACGTTGTTTGCTTTGTAAGTACAAGGTCAAACCAATTGATGGTAGTTCTTCGAAGCTAACACTATACGTCATAAAACAAATAAGGTAGGAATCATGTTGTAGTTGCTAATTCGAGTGGGACACTCTCATAGAAAGTAAATGCAGTCCACTTAATGAACACTAATTGTATTGTACACTTTACAAAGCATAGATTCAGGAATAACAAAGAAATATAAAATGCTTTCTCATCTTAAACAAATATCATGTTCTGATGTTGTTCGGTATACTAACCAACATTTGGAACGGAGCCTCAAGGTCAGCTTTTGGGGAACGGACATGTTGTACAATTGAATCAAGCAAAGGAGACATGTTTTTTTCACTATCAGGCGGACACTTAGTGAATTTCAAGGAAGCCCACCCTTCTTTAGCTGATGCATAAAGAACTGGGAAATCTAGCTGTTCTTCTGTAATATGCAAACAAAACAATGTCACGAAAAAAGAAAAGAAAGTTCTAAGGCAAACCAATTTGAATTGCTAGAAATGCACCTGTGGCACCCAGATTTGCAAAAAGATCGAAGACCAAGCTCTCAACTTCGTTGCAGGTTTCTTCAGAAACTGTTGGCGTAGAAGAGTTACAGCAAATACAGAGTACAAGGAACATATACGTGCCCAAAAAATTAATGCACATGTATACCATCTGCAATTAGCATTTTTTTTACCTTGCAGAGAAAATTTACTTTGCTAGCAGGATAAACAGGACTATAAGTTGTAAGAAAATTTACCAGATCCGACTGTGCCCTTTGTAATACAAAATTTGCTAGATTTCCAATTATGTTGAGTTAACATAAGAAAAGTGATGGTTTAGTAGCCTCATTGTACAGTTAATTAATGACTACTGTATATATTTCTATAGTTTTCTTCCCTTGCCTTCACTAAATTACCACCACTCTAAGTTGACTTTGCATGCACCTAGTCTCCATTTATGTTTTGTCTGTATTATAGCAACTCAACCTATGGACATGCTCATACGGTAACATCCTTGTTTAATGGAACAAACAAGTACAACTTAGTTGCTCAACAACCAAATGATTCTGCTCTCCGTAAAAAATTGGATTGTTTCTGTTATTTTGTTCAAACTCAAACACTGCACCCATGAGACGTGGATTACTGTTTAATGGGCGAATTTTCTGGTAATGAGCAGACCTGAAGGCCTATCAACCTTGTTGAGGAGGAGGATTGGGCGTAAACCATACTTCAAAGCCTTTGAAAGCACAAATTTGGTTTGTGCTAAAGGTCCCTCCCCAGCATCAACAACCAAGACTGCCCCTTCCACCATTCCAACAACTCGCTCAACCTATAAAAAGGCAATGGCCATCTCAAACACAACATCAAAATCGTCATTTCAGTTTATAGGTATATAATTATACCAAAAGTGCTTACTTCGCCACCAAAATCAGCGTGGCCAGGGGTATCGACCATGTTGAGCTCATTCTCCTTCCAAGAGACAGAAGTGACCTGAACATATAACCAAAAGGAAACAAGAAATGTCACATGCGTTGCCACATTATCTACATTGGAAAACGTTTGTCAACATCTTCCCTGGTACGACAGTGCTTCATTAGGACATTAAAATGGGCCAGACTAGTGTTCTGCTACTTGCGGCCCTCATTGCAACACGCCTAAAGAGTATGTAGAACTGCCAGAGAGTTAATGAGTGGGTAACTGAGCACAGGCTCCGAGCTCTAGCCAGCCAGTTGTTGAACCAGACGTGGCACGTGGCATCCATCCTCCCACTAATTCGAATTCATAGAGAAATGCGCACAAGGTGTTGTGACACAGGCCAAAAAAATAGCAAACTGAGTATGGCCTTTGGACCAGATCTCAGTCCTGTGTCTGTGTTATGGCCCCTCCTCAGACGCGCGCAGTTTGCTCGACGAAATGCCGAGCAAAAATTCCTCGCGCGCAGCCTCAGTAGCCACGCACTAGCCATGTGACTGTGAGAGGGTTACCTTGGAGGAGATGGTGATGCCGCGCTCGCGCTCGAGACTGATGTTGTCCATGGCGCGCTCGTGGGGGATGTCGGCGCCGCACTGGCGCAGGAGCCGGTCCATCAGCGTCGTCTTCCCGTGGTCGACGTGGGCAATCACCGCCACGTTGCGGATGCGGGCCGGGTCCGTGACGCCTCCCAGCGCGGAGGCGGGCGGGCTGGCCGCGGACGCAGCCGCGGAGGAGTAGAGGCGGTGGAGGAGCGAGGAGGCGAAGGGCGGCGGGGCCGAGGCCGGCGAGAGGAAGGCGGGGCGCGCCCGGCTCGCCGACGAGCGGAGGCCGCGGAGCAGAAGCGCTGCGGCCATGTCGTTCGTGGCGGCGGCGGGGGAGGGTGGTGCGTGTGCGAGATTTTGCGCGGTCAGGTCGGGTCGAAGCACGCGGCCGCGGAGGTAGACACGGCCGGTCGAGGGTTTTGGTCGGGTCTGACGGGCTAACGGGCCCGTGTGCGTGTGGTTCGTTGCACTGGCAAGCCACGACGCCAACGAACTTTTTTTTTAACACAGTGCAATCGAAGTCGCTGAGATACACGACTATATACTCACCTCTATAAGTACACGTACACCATACTTCTATGAGCACCTTCAAAAGACCGAGACGGCATATCATGTTGAGATTTTATGAAGTCATCATAGACGCCTAGTAGTCAACAAAAACCTCTACTCCCACTGAACGAACTTCGTCGGAAGTCTGAAATAAATTCAGAAATAATGTAAACACCAATGTTAAGTATAGGACTTAAACGCTAACAGGATACCAATGTCAATGTCCCTTTTTAGGGACCAAAGCCAATGTCTTGTGGTGTACTCTATGTGCAGCGCAAAATTGAGTTTCAATTTTTTGTTTTGGGATAAGAGTTTCAAAATTAATGATTATTCAATCAGGATAAAGAAAATGATACTAGAAGCTACTATGATTTGCTTTTATGCACCGTTTGGGCGGTTAGACCCGAGGGTCCTATCTCTCTGTATTTCAAAATACTTAAGCAAACTTTTTAAGGTATGAAATGTAGATTTTCTTATAGGAGCTACATCATTAGGAACAATTGACACGCTACTTGCATCCATTTTATGCATCTTGATAAAAAAAGAATCCATTTTGCGCACACATTTTTTACGCGTTCGAAAGGTTTTTTCCATAATATAGAGCAGAAAATCACTAAAAGTGTCTCCAAGATTTTCCTATGTTTAGAAAAAAGCTTCTAAGGATTTTAATCATCTAAATCCAAATAAATATGTCGGCGTTCGGGGAACGGGGGTCCCCAGATTTGCCTGCCTGCGGGCCACGGCGTGGCTCCACTAGCGGCCTGGTACGGCCCCTCTTCATCGGCAAACACCTAAGACCCTCACAAGGGGCCAAGCCTCGCGAGGCGGGCGACACAAGACCTCCTCAGGGGCAGCCTCACTAGGCTGGCTCGCGAGGAGCGGAGAGATCAAGGCGAGGGGCACCTCGCGAGGTTCCCGTGACGTGAGCCATGACGACCAAGGCCAGGCAGGCGCCAGCGGGCGCAGAGTACTGGTTTCCTCTTTGGTGCTAAAGGAGTAGGCGCAGGCGAGGAGTCCCGAGGCATCAGGCAAAGGTTTTCATATCGGTGCAACGAGACCAAGACCAGCAGGACGGCAGGACGGAGGTCACCGCGAAGCCCACGACGGCGTCACCACCAGAGCCTTTGGCAGGCGAAGACCACCTTTTGTCGGGATAGCTTGTACTAGTTGTCCCCCTTTAAATTGGCCGTTGTGGGATCCCTTCCCGCCTGATATTTGGGAAGAGGACCCGGGCCTCTATAAATAGGACTAGCCACCACCGTGGAGAGGGAGAACGGATTCGGCCCAGACGGATCATTCAGATCATCCTCAACCACACAAGCTCACCGAGCTCAAGAACACCTCTCCTCAGGAGGTAGTTCTTCCCTTGTACTTGTTCATCCCAGCCTACAAGGCAATCCACCACACCACACTGGAGTAGGGTATTACACCACATCGGTGACCCGAACCAGTATAAACTCTTATGTCCCTTGTTCATCGAGTTCGGCGAGCTCAGCTTTGAGATCGTGGTGAGTGTGTGAGCTTGGGGGAGAGAGATCTCCGTGCGCACCCCAAAGTTCGAACCTCAAGGGTTTTGCCGGAACCCGTAATCTGACATTTGGCGCGCCAGGTAGGGGGTGCGCCGAAACTTCGCTCCTCCACGGCATCACCTCTCCGCTCGACCCCCATGGCCAGCACCGCCCCTCCAGCTGGATCGACGGACGCCCGTGGCGACACCATGGGGTTCAGGGTCCTCACCCCCGACCTGCAGCGGGTGTGGTGGCCGCACAAGTTCAGGTCGGAGATGCCACCCCGCTACGACGGCGCGGCGGACCCGTCAGCCTTCTTGCCGGCGTACGAGGACGTCGTTCTGAAGGCTGGAGGCGACGACAAGGTCATGGCCAACTGGCTCCCCGTGGCCCTCGCTGGCGCGCCGCGTGCCTAGCTGTTCAGCCTGCCGGGATCTTCTGTGGCCTCTTGGGAGGAGCTGCGCGGCCTTTTCGTTGCGCGCTTCGCGCCTGCGCCTGTCGCCGTCGCGGTCATCCTCGGCGGCTCGCAGGCGCCGCCCTCCGACCGCCATGTCAAGCAGTTCTTCCGCCAGATCGGCGCTGCCTCCGTTCAGCCAGGGGCCCCTCCAGGATGGGCGGCGCCCAAGGCCGACATCACCTTCGATTCAAGCGACCACCACAAGCTCAGGCGCGCTCCCGATGCTTTGCATGCCCGCCATCTGCGACATAGCCGTCACCAAGACCCTCATCGACGGCGGAGCCGGCCTTAATGTGCTCTCCATGGAGGCTTTCGGCTTGCTTCACGTACCGCACGAGCGGCTCCGTCCTACCAAGCCCTTCTCTGGAGTCGGCGGCGGCTCCAACAGCCCCCTAGGGCAGATCCGCCTTCCCGTGACTTTCAGCACCCGCGAAAACTACCGCACCGAGCTTATCGACTTCGACATCGCCCGCATCGGTCTCCCGTACAATGCCATCCTCGGATACCCGGCCTTGGCCCAGTTCATGGCGGCCACCCATCCTGCTTATAACCTCATGAAGATGCCAGGGAGCAAAGGCGTCCTCACCGTGGCTGGAGACACCAAGGAAGCCCTGACGGCCCTCAAGCTCGCCTTCAGGGCAGCAGCTACAGCCAGCCTGGCCGATAAGGCCACTCCCAGGGCTAAGGAGGTTGCGTCGTCCAAGAAGAAGCAGTTGTTCACTCAAGATCGGGCCAAGATGAAGCAAGTACCAGTCGATGAGGATGGGGCCTCAGGGCGACCTTCACCATAGGTGCAGACCTCGCTCCGGAGCAGGAAAGGGAATTGGTGGACTTCTTGCGGGCGAACAAGGAGGTATTCGCCTGGGAACCCAAGCAACTGGTAGGAGTCCCCAGGGGGGTATAGAGCATCACCTAAAGGTTTGCCCCAACGTACGCCCGGTGAAACAGAAGGCACGACGGCAATCTACAGAGAAGCAGGCTTTCATCGTCCAAGAGACCCGCAAGCTGCAAGAAGCGGGCGTCGTTCGCGAGGTACGATATCCGGAGTGGCTGGCCAACCCAGTTGTCGTGCCCAAGAATGGCGGGAAAGAGCGCATGTGCGTCGACTTCACCAACCTCAACAAGGCCTGCCCCCAAGTGAAGGAAATATGCCCTAGAGGCAATAATAAAGTATTATTTATTTCCTTACATCATGATAAATGTTTATTATTCATGCTAGAATTGTATTAACCGGAAACATAATACATGTGTGAATACATAGACAAACAGTTTGTCACTAGTATGCCTCTACTTGACTAGCTCGTTAATCAAAGACGGTTATGTTTCCTAGCCATAGACATGAGTTGTCATTTGATTAACGAGATCACCTCATTAGGAGAATGACGTGATTGACCTGACCCATTCCGTTAGCTTAGCACCCGATCGTTTAGTATGTTGCTATTGCTTTCTTCATGACTTATACATGTTCCTATGACTATGAGATTATGCAACTCCCGATTACCGGAGGAACACTTTGTGTGCTACCAAACGTCACAACGTAACTGGGTGATTATAAAGGTGCTCTACAAGTGTCTCCAAAGGTACTTGTTGGGTTGGTGTATTTCGAGATTAGGATTTGTCACTCCGATTGTCGGAGAGGTATCTCTGAGCCCACTCGGTAATGCACATCACTATAAGCCTTGCAAGCATTGTGACTAATGAGTTAGTTGCGGGATGATGTATTACGGAACGAGTAAAGAGACTTGCCGGTAACGAGATTGAACTAGGTATCGAGATACCGACGATCGAATCTCGGGCAAGTAACATACCGATGACAAAGGGAACAACATATGTTGTTATGCGGTTTGACCGATAAAGATCTTCGTAGAAAATGTGGGAACCAATATGAGCATCCAGGTTCCGCTATTGGTTATTGACCGGAGAGGTGTCTCGGTCATGTCTACATAGTTCTCGAACCCGTAGGGTCCGCACGCTTAATGTTACGATGACAGTTATATTATGAGTTTATATGTTTTGATGTACCGAAGGTTGTTCGGAGTCCCGGATGTGATCATGGACATGACGACGAGTCTCGAAATGGTCGAGACATAAAGATTGATATATTGGACGACTATATTCAGACACCGGAAGTGTTCCGGAGAAGTTTCGGAAAAAACCGGAGTGCCGGAGGGGTTACCGGAACCCCCCGGGGAAGTATTGGGCCTTAGTGGGCCTTGAGGGGAGAGAGAGGGCAACAGCCAGGAGGTGGCACGCCCCCTCCCATGAGGAGTCCGAATTGGACTAGGGGAGGGGGCGCAGCCCCTCTTTCCCTCTCCCTCTCCCTCTCTTTCCTTCCCCCCTCTCTTCCTAGTTGGACTAGGAAAGGGGAGTCCTACTCCTACTAGGAGGAGGACTCCCCCCTCTCCTTGGCGTGCCCAAGGCAGCCGGCCTCCCCCTTGCTCCTTTATATACGGGGGCAGGGGGCACCTCTAAACACACTTGATATACGATATTTTAGCCGTGTGCGGTGCCCCCCTCCACCATACTACACCTCGATAATACCGTTGCGGAGCTTAGGCGAAGCCCTGCGTCGGTGGAACATCATCATCGTCACCACGCCGTCGTGCTGACGAAACTCTCCCTCAACACTCGGCTAGATCGGAGTTCGAGGGACGTCATCGAGCTGAACGTGTGCTGAATTCGGAGGTGCCGTGCGTTCGGTACTTGATCGGTCGGATCGTGAAGACGTGCGACTACATCAACCGCGTTGTAATAACGCTTCCGCTGTCGGTCTACGAGGGTACATGGACAACACTCTCCCCTCTCGTTGCTATGCATCACCATGATCTTGCGTGTGCGTAGGAAATTTTTTGAAATTACTACGTTCCCCAACACCAAGACCCGTTCCCGCTTTCGCGCATCGACCAGATCGTCGACTCTACCACCGAGTGCGACCTGCTGTGTTTCCTGGACGCGTTCTCAGGCTACCACCACATCAAGATGGCAGTGGAGGATGTGGAGAAGACCGCCTTCTTGACCCCGTGCGGGGTGTACTGCTACACCTGCATGCCGTTCGGACTGCGCAATGCTGGGGCGACCTTCCAACGGCTGATGCACATCGCCCTGGGGTGGCAGCTCGGGAGGAATGCGGAGGCCTATGTCGACGATATCGTGGTAAAGTCCCGGGAGGCGAGAACTCTGATTCAGGACCTAGAGGAGACCTTCGCGAGCCTGCGCCAGGTGGACCCGCGGCTTAACCCAGAGAAGTGTGTGTTCGGTGTTCCCTCCGGCAAGCTGCTGGGCTTCCTCATGTCCCACAGGGGGATCGAGGCTAACCCGGAGAAGGTCAAGGCGATAGAAGACATGAGCCCCCCACAAACTCTCAAGGAAATGCAGAAGCTTGCGGGCTGCATGACCTTGCTAGGTCATTTCATCTCCAAGCTGGGGGAGCGCGCCCTTCCATTCTTCAAGTTGATGAAGAAGAAGGGCCCGTTCGAGTGGACACCAGAGGCTGACCTAGCGTTTCAAGACCTCAAGAGATACCTGACCAGCCCTCCGGTGATGGTGGCGCCTCGTCCCCTCGAGCCCCTGGTGCTTTACCTTGCCGCCACTCCCTACTCCGCCAGCGTAGCGCTAGTGACGGTTCGGGAAGAGTGCCATGCCAAGAGTCTGCCGCGCCGTGCTGCACCTCCAGCCGGGGCGATACGGCGCCAAGAGGATGCCACAAAGACCGCAACAACGCCAACGAATGATCAGGCCCGGCAAGACGGCGCTCTCGAGCCTGCAAAGGCCCCAATGGAAGATCAGGCTCCTGAGGTCCCGTCACCTCATGAGACGCCCCAACCTCCGGCGGGCGCGGGCTCCATCGATGCTCCCGCCCTCGTCGAGCACCCAGTGTACTTCGTCAGCACGGTACTGCGGGATGCGAGGGCACGGTACCCCATGCCACAGAAGCTTCTGCTCGCGCTCCTGGTGGCCTCACGCAAGCTGCGCCATTACTTTCAAGGCCACCCGATCAAGGTCGTCTCAGCTTACCCACTGGAGAGGGTGCTCTGGAGCCCTAATGCCGCGGGAAGGGTCGCCGAGTGGAACATCGAACTTCAGGCATTTCAGCTCGAGTTCAGCACAACTAGGGTCATCAAGGGGGCCGCCCTAGCCGACTTCGTGGCCGAATGGACCGACGCCCCGGAACCCGAGGTCGGCGAGAGCCTATATCTCTTGCCAGGAAGTGAAGTACCAGACGGATGGGTCATGTACTTCGACGGCGCCTTCGCACGCCAAGGCGCGGGGGCTGGGCCGTGCTCATCTCGCCCACCCAAGACAAGCTCTACTACGCCGTGCACCTCTGCTTCCAGCGGGGCGAGAAGGTCTCCAACAACATTGCGGAGTACGAGGGGTTGATCGCCGGCCTCAAGGCCGCCGTGGCCTTGGGGGTAAAACGTCTCACCATCAAGGGCGATTCGCAACTCCTCGTCAACTTCTCCAACAAGTTGTACGAGCCGAAGGACGAGCACATGGAGGTGTACCTCGCGGAAGTGCGCAAGATGGAGAAATAGTTCTTGGGCCTGGAGATACAACACGTGCCTTGCGGCACGAACAAGGAAGCCGACGACATCCCAGAAGGGCATCTAAGCGCCTGCCCCAGGAGCCCGGCGTCTTCGAAGAGCGGCTTTTCAAGCCATCAGCAGCACCCCCATCGGCAGGGCTGGCGTCGCCTAGGGAGGAGCTCCCCCAACCACCAGCCTCGAGAGCCCCCGCCTGTGGCCCGACCACAGGAGCACGCCTGCTTCTGGCGCTCGAGCCTTGGGAGGGGTGCTGGACCAAGGAGTTTAAGACGTACCTGACACGAGGGACGCTGCCGGAGAAAGAGGAGGACGCGGAGCGCGTGGCACGGCAGGCCACGGCATACTGCATCTAGGATGGTGAGCTATACAGAAAGTGACCAAATGATGTTTCCTTGCGATGCATCTCCAGGGAGCAGGGGAACGAGTTGCTAACTGACATGCACAGCGGAGACTGCGGGCACCACTCGTCGTCACGTACCCTGGTCGGCAAGGCGTTCCGCAGCGGGTTCTACTGGCCCACGGCACTCAACGACGCGACCGAGCTGGTGAGATCCTGCGAGGCCTGCCAATTCCATGCCAAGCAGATCCACCAGCCAGCCCAGGGCCTCCAGACTATCCCACTCTCGTGGCCATTCGCGGTCTGGGGGCTGGACATCCTGGGTCCGTTCCCGCGAGCTCCTGCACTACAAAAAAAAGACACATCTGTGACATTTAGGGCCGAACGAAATTTTTTCTGTCATACTTATGACACTTCTATGACGATAATTGTGACAAAGCCCGGTATCATCATAGATGTGGTGGGCTCCTACTTCTATGACAAAAAATCATGACATTCTTTGGGCCGTCCTGGGCGGGCTTTTCGTCCTGGGCGGGCCGCAAGCTTCTGCATTTCCTTGAGACGGGGCCGGAGACGCGGCTGCATGACATTCTTTGGGCCGTCCATGACGGAAAAAACCGTGGTAGAAGCGAGGGCGCGGAAAATATCGGGGAGTTCCCGGTACGGTGGGTGGTCGGGGCCGAGCGATGCACGTTTCTCTCGTACACGTACGCGCGTGGGTGCGAGGCGTTGGGCTCTAACTGAACCCGAGCGAGGCGTTCGCCTACTGAACCCGAGCGATTCCACTGCAGGCTACGCATTACTGAACCCGAGCGATCGATCGATGGCTGTTAACTGAACCCGATTGAGCGATTCCTTTGTTCGCTACTGCTGCTAACTGAAGCCGATCGAACATTGCTGCATCCTTCCCTTGATGAACAGTGAGCATTGTTGGCGGGTTTGGATGAACAGTTTCCTATGGGGGGTTGGATGAACAGGACCCCGTGTTGCCGCTGGATGAACAGGACCCCGATCAATCGAGCCGGTTGGGCGTGGATGAACAGGACCCCGTGGAGGGATGGATGAACAGGACCCCATGGAGGGAAGGTTGAACAGTAGCCAGTGGAGGGCTGGTTGAACGGTAGCCGGTGGAGGGCTGGATGAACAGTAGCCCGTGGAGGGGTGGTTGAGCAGGACCCCGTGGAGAGGGATGGTTGAACAGTAGCCGGTGGAGGGCTGGATGAACAGTATCCCGTGGAGGCTGGAGGAGGTCGACGGTGGAGATGAACAGTATCCCGTGGAGTCCCGTTTTGCGGTACGCCACACCCCTCCCGTTGAACAGGACCCCCGTTTCGACCGTAGCACTCCAACACAAGTCCGTTTCCTCTGTTTTGCGGTACACCACACCCCTCCCGGTCAACAGGACCCCGTTTCGACCGTAGGAGGTCCAACAGAAGTCTGTTTCCTCCGTTTTGCGGTACGCCAGACCCCTCCCGATGAACAGGATCCCGTTTCGACCGTGGTCGGTCGAACACAAGGCCGTTTCCTCCGTTCTGCGATACGCCAGGCCTTGTTTCCATCGGCTGTTCCGTCCAAGCCGGTTGGCTCCCGATGAACAGCACGCGTTCCGTTGCCTCCCGATGAACAAGACGCATTACGTTGCCTCCCCATGAACACGACGACGGCGCAGCTTCTCCGTTCCGACCCAGCCATGTACACGAGCCCTAGCCGTACATATGCGCGAGTAGGCGTTCGAGACCCCGCCCGTATGTATGTACGTGGCCGTATTTTCTTTCTTGCACCCTGGCCGCTGTACGTACGTGTACATGCTACATGCGCGCCTCTACTACGACACGTGCGCGCCTCTGCTATGACACGTGCGCGCTTCTACATCGACCAGTATGTACATACACGTTCGCGACCAGAATGACAAAGCTACGTACGCTTCGACCAGGTGGGTCCCGACTGTCAGGCACTTCCTTGCGTGCGAAGATGTAGCTGGTGGGTCCCAGCAGTCAGGGGGGCAAATCATTTTTTTGCCCGTAATATGGACGCACTTCCTTGCGTGCGAAGATGTAGCTGGTGGGTCCCAACAGTCAGGGGGAAACGTTTTTTTTCGCGAAATACGGTGGCCCGTCCGGTGTGTCCTTGCTGTCAGGTGGAGGAATAATTATTTTACGCGTAATAAGGAGGCACTTCCTTGCTGCGGCCGTGGACCTAGCTGTCGGCCTCTCCACGTAGAGTACTCTTCCGACGGAAGTCGTTCGTTGACCACATTGACCACGCCACGCCGAGAGCACCAGGGCGGTGGACGATGGCGAGGCCTAGGAAGGGGACGACGCGGAGCCGGGGAAGACGCGACAGTGGATGCCCACGCGGAGGGGAGTATGTGGGTTGACTGCTTCGGCTGCGGTGTGAGGCTGCCATCGCCGGAGAATAACAGGAGGTGTGGGTGAGTATAGAGGGATGGAATGGCCAGCGGTGGCAGCACAGCCGGACACGGGAGGCAGGAGCAGGCGGCACGGCCGACGCTTGTTTGGGCGGCTGGAGCAAGAAGACCAGAGGTTGAAGAAGCACTACGGCCATTGGATGGACATCGTACGGTCACTGGAGCTAGAATTGTTCATATTGACTAAGTTGACAAAGCCCTCCATCCCCGTCATCTTAGTAGGCCCACAAGTCAGCCTCCCACTATGGTGGGTCCCACCTAGCAGGGGGTATTCATTTTTTTGTGCGTAATAACGAGGCACTTCCTTGCGTGCGAAGATATAGCTGATGGGTTCGACCTGTCAGCTGGGGAACGTTTTTTTACGAAATACAGAGGTCCTTCCGGTGGGTCCTAGCTGTTAGGTGGAGGAACCATTATTTTGCGCGTAATAAGGAGGCATTTCCTTGCGTGCGGCCGTAGACCCAGCTGTCAGCCTCTCCGCGTACAGTCCACTTTCGATGCATGTCGTTCATTGACCATGTTGACCACGCCGCTGACGGAAATATGCCCTAGAGGCAATAATAAAGTTATTATTTATTTCCTTATATCATGATAAATGTTTATTATTCATGCTAGAATTGTATTAACCGGAAACATAATACATGTGTGAATACATAGACAAACAGAGTGTCACTAGTATGCCTATACTTGGCTAGCTAGTTGATCAAAGATGGTTATGTTTCCTAGCCATAGACATGAGTTGTCATTTGATTAACGGGATCACATCATTAGGAGAATGATGTGATTGACTTGACCCATTCCGTTAGCTTAGCACTCGATCGTTTAGTATATTGCTATTGCTTTCTTCATGACTTATACATGTTCCTATGACTATGAGATTATGCAACTCCCGTTTACCGGAGGAACACTTTGTGTGCTACCAAACGTCACAACATAACTGGGTGATTATAAAGGTGCTCTATAGGTGTCTCCAAAGGTACTTGTTGGGTTGGCGTATTTTGAGATTAGGATTTGTCACTCCGATTGTCGGAGAGGTATCTCTGGGCCCACTCAGTAATACACATCACTATAAGCCTTGCAAGCATTGTGACTAATGAGTTAGTTGCGGGATGATGTATTACGGAACGAGTAAAGAGACTTGCCGGTAACGAGATTGAACTAGGTATCGAGATACCGACGATCGAATCTCGGGCAAGTAACATACCGATGACAAAGGGAACAACGTATGTTGTTATGCGGTCTGACAGATAAAGATCTTCGTAGAATATGTGGGAACCAATATGAGCATCCAGGTTCCGCTATTGGTTATTGACCGGAGAGGTGTCTCGGTCATGTCTACGTAGTTCTTGAACCCGTAGGGTCCGCACGCTTAACGTTACGATGACAGTTATATTATGAGTTTATATGTTTTGATGTATCGAAGGTTGTTCGGAGTCCCGGATGTGATCACGGACATGACGAGGAGTCTCGAAATGGTCAAGACATAAAGATTGATATATTGGAAGCCTATGTTTGGACATCGGAAGTGTTCCAGGTGAAATCGGGATTTTTCCGGAGTACCGGGAGGTTACCGGAACCCCCCGGTAACTTAATGGGCATTATTGGGCCTAGGTGGAAGAGAGGAGAGGAGGCCAGGGCAGGGCCGCGCGCCCCTTCCCCCCCAGTCCGAATAGGACAAGGAGAGGGGGCGGCACCCCCCCTTCCTTCCTCCCCTCCACCTTTTCCCCCTTCCTCTCCTAGTCCAACATGGAAAGGGGGGGAGTCCTACTCCCGGTAGGAGTAGGACTCCTCCTGGCGCGCCTCTCCTCCCTTGGCCGCCGGCCTCCCCCTTGCTCCTTTATATACGGGGGCAGGGGGCGCCTCTCTACACACAATTGATCTACTATCTTTTAGCCGTGTGCGGTGCCCCCCTCCACCATATTACACCTCGATAATATCGTAGCGGTGCTTAGGCGAAGCCCTGCGTCCGTAGAACATCATCATCGTCACCACGCTGTCGTGCTGACGAAACTCTCCCTCAACACTTGGCTGGATCGGAGTTCGAGGGACGTCATCGAGCTGAACGTGTGCTGAACTCGGAGGTGCCGTGCATTCGGTACTTGATCGGACGGATCATGAAGACGTACGACTACATCAACCGCGTTGTGTTAACGCTTCCGCTTTCGGTCTACGAGGGTACATGGACAACACTCTCCCCTCTCGTTGCTATGCATCACCATGATCTTGCGTGTGCGTAGAATTTTTTTGAAATTACTACGTTCCCCAACAGTGGCATCCGAGCCTGGTTTTATGCGTTGATGTTATGCATGAGTAGAACACAAGTGAGTTGTGGGCGATATAAGTCATACTGCTTACCAGCATGTCATACTTTGGTTCAGCGGTATTGTGAGATGAAGCGGCCCGGACCGACATTACGCGTACGCTTACGCGAGACTGGTTTCACCGTTGCGAGCACTCGTTGCTTAAAGGTGACTGGCGGGTGTTTGTCTCTCTCACTTTAGTTGAACCGAGTGTGGCTACGCCCGGTCCTTGCGAAGGTTAAAACAGCACCAACTTGACAAACTATCGTTGTGGTTTTGATGCGTAGGTAAGAACGGTTCTTGCTAAGCCCATAGCAGCCACGTAAAACTTGCAACAACAAAGTAGAGGACGTCTAACTTGTTTTTGCAGGGCATGTTGTGATGTGATATGGTCAAGACATGATGCTATATTTCATTGTATGAGATGATCATGTTTTGTAACCGAGTTATCGGCAACTGGCAGGAGCCATATGGTTGTCGCTTTATTGTATGCAATGCAATCGCCATGTAATTGTTTTACTTTATCACTAAGCGGTAGCGATAGTCGTAAAAGCAATAGTTGGCGAGACGACAACGATGCTACGATGGAGATCAAGGTGTCGAGCCGGTGACGATGGTGATCATGACGGTGCTTCGGAGATGGAGATCACAAGCACAAGATGATGATGGCCATATCATATCACTATATTGATTGCATGTGATGTTTATCTCTTATGCATCTTATCTTGCTTTGATTGACGGTAGCATTATAAGATGATCTCTCACTAAAATTTTAAGATAAAAGTGTTCTCCCTGAGTATGCACCGTTGCCAAAGTTCGTCGTGCCCAGACACCACGTGATGATCGGGTGTGATAAGCTCTACGTCCATCTACAACGGGTGCAAGCCAGTTTTGCACACGCAGAATACTCAGGTTAAACTTGACGAGCCTAGCATATGTAGATGTGGCCTCGGAACACTGAGACCGAAAGGTCGAGCGTGAATCATATAGTAGATATGATCAACATAGTGATGTTCACCATTGAAAACTACTCCATTTCACGTGATGATCGGTTATGGTTTAGTTGATTTGGATCACGTAATCACTTAGATGATTAGAGGGATGTCTATCTAAGTGGGAGTTCTTAAGTAATATGATTAAGAGAACTTAAATTTATCATGAACTTAGTACCTGATAGTATCTTGCTTGTCTATGTTAATTGTAGATAGATGGCCCGTGCTGTTGTTCCATTGAATTTTAATGCATTCCTTGAGAAAGCAAAGTTGAAAGATGATGGTAGCAATTACACGGACTGGGTCCGTAACTTGAGGATTATCCTCATTGCTGCACAGAATAATTACGTCCTGGAAGCACCGCTGGGTGCCAGGCCTCCTGCAAGAGCAACACCAGAAGTTATGAACGTCTGGCAGAGCAAAGCTGATGACTACTCGATAGTTCAGTGTGCCATGCTTTACGGCTTAGAACCGGGTCTTCAACGACGTTTTGAACGTCATGGAGCATATGAGATGTTCCAGGAGTTGAAGTTAATATTTCAAGCAAATGCCCGGATTGAGAGATATGAAGTCTCCAGTAAGTTCTACAGCTGCAAGATGGAAGAGAATAGTTCTGTCAGTGAGCATATACTCAAAATGTCTGGGTATAATAATCACTTGATTCAACTGGGAGTTAATCTTCCGGATGATAGCGTCATTGACAGAATTCTTCAATCACTGCCACCAAGCTACAAGAGCTTCGTGATGTACTATAACATGCAAGGGATGAATAAGACAATTCCCGAGCTCTTCGCAATGCTAAAGGCAGCGGAGGTAGAAATCAAAAAGGAGCATCAAGTGTTGATGGTCAGTAAGACAACTAGTTTCAAGAAAAAGGGCAAAGGGAAGAAGAAGGGGAACTTCAAGAAGAACAGCAAGCAAGTTGCTGTTCAGGAGAAGAAACCCAAATCTGGACCTAAGCCTGAGACTGAGTGCTTCTACTGCAAACAGACCGGTCACTGTAAGCGGAACTGCCCAAGTATTTGGCGGATAAGAAGGATGGCAAGGTGAACAAAGGTATAGGTGATATACATGTTATTGATGTGTACCTTACCAGAGCTCGCAGTAGCACCTGGGTATTTGATACTGGTTCTGTTGCTAATATTTGCAACTCGAAACAGGGACTACGGATTAAGCGAACACTGGTCAAGGACGAGGTGACGATGCGTGTGGGAAACGGTTCCAAAGTCGATGTGATCGCCGTCGGCACGCTACCTCTACATCTACCTTCGGGATTAGTATTAGATCTAAATAATTGTTATTTGGTGCCAGCGTTGAGCATGAACATTATATCTGGATCTTGTTTAATGCGAGACGGTTATTCATTTAAATCAGAGAATAGTGGTTGTTCTATTTATATGAGTAATATCTTTTATGGTCATGCACCCTTGAAGAGTGGTCTATTTTTAATGAATCTCGGTAGTAGTGACACACATATACATAATGTCGAAGCCAAAAGATGCAGAGTTGACAATGATAGTGCAACTTATTTGTGGCACTGCCGTTTAGGTCATATCGGTGTAAAGCGCATGAAGAAACTCCATAATGATGGACTTTTGGAATCACTTGATTATGAATCACTTGGTACTTGCGAACCGTGTCTCATGGGCAAGATGACTAAAACACCGTTCTCCGGAACTATGGAGAGAGCAACTGATTTGTTGGAAATCATACATACAGATGTATGTGGTCCGATGAATATTGAGGCTCATGGCGGATATCATTATTTTCTCACCTTCACAGATGATTTAAGCAGATATGGGTATATCTACTTAATGAAACATAAGTCTGAAACATTTGAAAAGTTCAAAGAATTTCAGAGCGAAGTTGAAAATCATCGTAACAAGAAAATAAAGTTTCTACGATCAGATCGTGGAGGAGAATATTTGAGTTACGAGTTTGGCCTACATTTGAAACAATGCGGAATAGTTTCGCAACTCACGCCACCCGGAACACCATAGCGTAATGGTGTGTCCGAACGTCGTAATCGTACTTTACTAGATATGGTGCGATCTATGATGTCTCTTACTGATTTACCGCTATCGTTTTGGGGTTATGCTTTAGAGACGGCTGCATTCACTCTAAATAGGGCACCATCGAAATCCGTTGAGACGACGCCTTATGAACTATGGTTTGGCAAGAAACCAAAGTTGTCGTTTCTTAAAATTTGGGGTTGCGATGCTTATGTGAAGAAACTTCAACCTGATAAGCTCGAACCTAAATCGGAGAAATGTGTCTTCATAGGATACCCAAAGGAGACTGTTGGGTACACCTTCTATCACAGATCCGAAGGCAAGACATTCGTTGCTAAGAATGGATCCTTTCTAGAGAAGGAGTTTCTCTCGAAAGAAGTGAGTGGGAGGAAAGTAGAACTTGATGAGGTAACTGTACCTGCTCCCTTATTGGAAAGTAGATCATCACAGAAACCAGTTTCTGCGAAACCTACACCAATTAGTGAGGAAGTTAATGATAATGATCATGAAACTTCAGATCAAGTTATTACTGAACCTCGTAGGTCAACCAGATTAAGATCCGCACCAGAGTGGTACGGTAATCCTGTTCTGGAGGTTATGTTATTAGACCATGACGAACCTACGAACTATGAAGAAGCGATGGTGAGCCCAGATTCCGCAAAATGGCTTGAGGCCATGAAATCCGAGATGGGATCCATGTATGAGAACAAAGTATGGACTTTGGTTGACTTGCCCGATGATCGGCAAGCCATTGAAAATAAATGGATCTTCAAGAAGAAGACTGACGCTGACGGTAATGTTACTGTCTATAAAGCTCGACTTGTTGCGAAAGGTTGTCGACAAGTTCAAGGGATTGACTACGATGAGACCTTCTCACCCGTAGCGATGCTTAAGTCTGTCCGAATCATGTTAGCAATTGCTGCATTTTATGATTATGAAATTTGGCAAATGGATGTCAAAACTGCATTCCTGAATGGATTTCTGGAAGAAGAGTTGTATATGATGCAACCGGAAGGTTTTGTCGATCCAAAGGGAGCTAACAAAGTGTGCAAGCTCCAGCGATCCATTTATGGACTGGTGCAAGCCTCTCGGAGTTGGAATAAAAGCTTTGATAGTGTGATCAAAGCATTTGGTTTTATACAGACTTTTGGAGAAGCCTGTATTTACAAGAAAGTGAGTGGGAGCTCAGTAGCATTTCTGATATTATATGTGGACGACATATTGCTAATTGGAAATGATATAGAATTTCTGGGTAGCATAAAGGGATACTTGAATAAGAGTTTTTCAATGAAAGACCTCGGTGAAGCTGCATATATATTAGGCATCAAGATCTATAGAGATAGATCAAGACGCTTAATTGGACTTCCATAAAGCACATACCTTGACAAAGTTTTGAAGAAGTTCAAAATGGATCAAGCAAAGAAAGGGTTCTTGCCTGTACTACAAGGTGTGAGATTGAGTAAGACTCAATGCCCGACCACTGCAGAAGATAGAGAGAAGATGAAAGATGTTCCCTATGCTTCAGCCATAGTCTCTATCATGTATGCAATGCTGTGTACCAGACCTGATGTGTGCCTTGCTATAAGTTTAGCAGGGAGGTACCAAAGTAATCCAGGAGTGGATCACTGGACAGCGGTCAAGAACATCCTGAAATACCTGAAAAGGACTAAGGATATGTTTCTCATTTATGGAGGTGACAAAGAGCTCATCGTAAATGGTTACGTTGATGCAAGCTTTGACACTGATCCGGACGATTCTAAATCGCAAACCGGATACGTGTTTACATTGAACGGTGGAGCTGTCAGTTGGTGCAGTTCTAAGCAAAGTGTCGTGGCGGGATCTACGTGTGAAGCGGAGTACATAGCTGCTTCGGAAGCAGCAAATGAAGGAGTCTGGATGAAGGAGTTCATATCCGATCTAGGTGTCATACCTAGTGCATCGGGACCAATGAAAATCTTTTGTGACAATACTGTTGCAATTGCCTTAGCAAAGGAATCCAGATTTCACAAGAGAACCAAGCACATCAAAAGACGCTTCAATTCCATCCGAGATTTAGTCCAGGTGGGAGACATAGAAATTTGCAAGATACATACGGATCTGAATGTTGCAGATCCGTTGACTAAGCCTCTTCCACGAGCAAAACATGATCAACACCAAGACTCCATGGGTGTAAGAATCATTACTGTGTAATCTAGATTATTGACTCTAGTGCAAGTGGGAGACTCAAGGAAATATGCCCTAGAGGCAATAATAAAGTTATTATTTATTTCCTTATATCATGATAAATGTTTATTATTCATGCTAGAATTGTATTAACCGGAAACATAATACATGTGTGAATACATAGAAAAACAGAGTGTCACTAGTATGCCTCTACTTGGCTAGCTCGTTGATCAAAGATGGTTATGTTTCCTAGCCATAGACATGAGTTGTCATTTGATTAACGGGATCACATCATTAGGAGAATGATGTGATTGAATTGACCCATTCCGTTAGCTTAGCACTCGATCGTTTAGTATATTGCTATTGCTTTCTTCATGACTTATACATGTTCCTATGACTATGAGATTATGCAACTCCCGTTTACCGGAGGAACACTTTGTGTGCTACCAAACGTCACAACGTAACTGGGTGATTATAAAGGTGCTCTACAGGTGTCTCCAAAGGTACTTGTTGGGTTGGCGTATTCCGAGATTAGGATTTGTCACTCCGATTGTCGGAGAGGTATCTCTGGGCCCACTCAGTAATACACATCACTATAAGCCTTGCAAGCATTGTGACTAATGAGTTAGTTGCGGGATGATGTATTACAGAACGAGTAAAGAGACTTGCCGGTAACGAGATTGAACTAGGTATCGAGATACCGACGATCGAATCTCGGGCAAGTAACATACCGATGACAAAGGGAACAACGTATGTTGTTATGCGGTCTGACCGATAAAGATCTTCGTAGAATATGTGGGAACCAATATGAGCATCCAGGTTCCGCTATTGGTTATTGACCGGAGAGGTGTCTCGGTCATGTCTACATAGTTCTCGAACCCGTAGGGTCCGCACGCTTAACGTTACGATGACAGCTATATTATGAGTTTATATGTTTTGATGTACCGAAGGTTTTCGGAGTCCCGGATGTGATCACGGACATGACGAGGAGTCTCGAAATGGTCGAGACATAAAGATTGATATATTGGAAGCCCATGTTTGGACATCGGAAGTGTTCCGGGTGAAATCGGGATTTTTTTTCGGAGTACCGGGAGGTTACCGGAACCCCCCGGTAACTTAATGGGCATTATTGGGCCTAGGTGGAAGAGAGGAGAGGAGGCCAGGGCAGGGCCGCGCGCCCCTTCCCCCCCAGTCCGAATAGGACAAGGAGAGGGGGGCGGCACCCCCCTTCCTTCCTCCCCTCCACCTTTTCCCCCTTCCTCTCCTAGTCCAACATGGAAAGGGGGGAGTCCTACTCCCAGTAGGAGTAGGACTCCTCCTGGCGCGCCTCTCCTCCATTGGCCGCCGGCCTCCCCCTTGCTCCTTTATATACGGAGGCAGGGGGCACCTCTCTACACACAATTGATCTATGATCTTTTAGCCGTGTGCGGTGCCCCCCTCCACCATATTACACCTCGATAATATCGTAGCGGTGCTTAGGCGAAGCCCTGCGTCGGTAGAATATCATCATCGTCACCACGCCGTCGTGCTGACGAAACTCTCCCTCAACACTCGGCTGGATCGGAGTTCGAGGGACGTCATCAAGCTGAACGTGTGCTGAACTCGGAGGTGCCGTGCGTTCTGTACTTGATCGGTCGGATCGTGAAGACGTACGACTACATCAACCGCGTTGTGTTAACGCTTCCGCTTTCGGTCTACGAGGGTACGTGGACAACACTCTCCCCTCTCGTTGCTATGCATCACCATGATCTTGCGTGTGCGTAGAATTTTTTTGAAATTACTACATTCCCCAACAGCCGTGCCGAGAGCACCAGGGCGATGGACGACGGCGAGGCCTAGGAAGGGAACGACACGGAGCCAGGGAAAACTCGGCAGTTGTTTCCCACGCGCAGGGGAGTGCGAGGGTTTACTGGTTCGTCTGCCGTCGCTGGAGAATAACAGCAGGTGTGGGTGAGTAGAGGGATGGCTAGGCCAGCGATGGGAGAACGACGGGGCGGTGAGGCCTGCGCGGAAGCATAGCCGGCCATGGGAGGAGGGAGCAGGCAGTCTCATCGGCGCTTGTTTGAGTGGCTGGAGCAGGAAGAGCAGAGATTGAAGAAGCATGATGGCCGTTGGATGGACATCCAACAGTCACTACACTCGTGTGTTGACTAAGTTGATGGCGTTGCGTGTGCGTCAACCTTATTTTTTAGGAAAGCACACGCATCAACCTGTAGCAGGCGCACAAGTCATCCTCAAATCTGTGGAAAACAACATACAACCCATCTGCCATTATTTCTAATAATTTACAGTCCATTTGCCAAATCTTAAGAATGTTTTTGGAGCCCATCTTCTTTTTGTTAGTATTACACCCCATATTGTGGCCACGGTTAAAAATTATACAAAATTTTGCATATTTCGGTGTGGTCAACTATTTTTAATCCCGAAATATCGAGTCACATTCATACCATTTTGAAAAATAATTTATATAAATATAAAATCCAAATAATTGTCCAGGCATAAAAATCAATGGAATTTAAAATCTTGTAATTAAAAAAATGAAACTAATTCCCCGTTTGATGTGTTTTAAAATGTACAGCCCATTTCTGGGCAAACCGAATGAAACTCTCTCCTCGTCTTGAAAGATTTGCAGCCCAGTAGGGCTGATAAAGCAAGTAGGCCTCGTTTGGGTATTTCTTTAAAAAAATAGAACTGGGCTAGCCATTTTTAGCAAGAAAAAAACACAACTGGGCTCATGATGTGGTAAACATAAATAAAACCCTGGCTAGACGGGCCACATCCCCCGCACAGCCCCATTATTACCCTGATCCGTCGCTAGAACTAGTATAAATAACAATTGCTTGTTCCTCAAAAAAAAGTAAATAACAACTGCGCGACCTGCTGGGTCCCTGGTGTCAGCCGCTCGTTGTGTAATTCACTCGTTTATTGACTATGTTGACAATGGCGTGAGCCCCAAATGTCCAACCATTAGGAGGAACCATTTTTTGGGGCTTGTAATAACGAAGCACTTGCTTGCGTACTGCCATGACGCCGGTGGGTCCCTACTGTCATACTCTCCACGTACAGTCATATCATTGTTCCTCTCGTTTGTTGACGGCGTTGACAACGCAAGAGGGCAGCGCACCGCGCACGGCGAGCGAACCAGGGCCTCGGACGATGGTGAGGCCTCGGACGGAACGAACAGGAGCCGTGGAAGATGCGCTGGTCCAGTCGCAGGCGGAGGGGAGTACGAGGGTTGACTGGTTCGGGTGCGGGTGCGTGTTGGGGCTGACGTCGCCGGAGAATAACAGGACATGTGGGGGAATAAAGGGAGGGACTGGCCGACGTTGGAGGGTACGATAGGGCAGCGGAGGCGCAGCCAGCCATGGGAGGCAGGAGCAGGCGGAGCCGGCGGGGTGGTTTGGTTTGGGCGGCTGGAGGAAGAAGACCAAAGATAGAAGATACACGGCAGATGTTGGATGTCAATCCAACGACTGGTAGGCAGAAACGTTTGTTGACTAGCTAGTAAGTCGACACCACCTTGGATAGGCTATTTCCTCGTGGGTCCCAAATGTCAGAATCCAAATCCGTCACGGTCATGCAGCCTTTCCTATGAAAATTTACAGCCCATTTGGTGTGCTAGTTCGAAATAAGTTTGTGGGTGCTGGTGGGGGCTAATCACTTGGCTTCTGTAATGCACAGTGAGCTCAAGCAGCCGGCGAGAGTGATGTTATTTCCCTTGGTTGGGATTTGTTACAATATTTCACTCTAAATTAAATGAATGGCAAGCCATTTGCCTTGTTTCAAAGAAAATATGATAGTCACAGCCGAGTTGAAAAGGGCAAGAACATCTAACTCCAGCTTACAAACTGTACAAAAGCACGAGGGTTAATTGTTCACCAGGTTTAGACAAAACCCAGGTTGAAAAGGGCAACAACATCTAACTCCAGCACTGTTTTCGGCAGTCACAGTTAAATGGATCGGTCAGATCCATAGAATGAACATCTTGGGTCGTAAAATTTACTGGATTATGACCACAATATGTTGTAAATAGAAGCCCGGGATGTTCAAAAGCTCTTTTGCCCACCTGAAACTCCTTTTTTTGCTCTTCGACATACCCATTCGTCAAAACCATGCTGCTGATAAACTTAAGCCTAATGGACAATAGTAACCTCGCATTCAGCAGGAAGAATGTGACAAATCTAGTATTTGCATGGTTGGCTACATATCGTTCTAGCGTTATTGTCTTCAATCGAATGTCATGAGAAGTGAGAAAATCCCGGTGCTTACAAATCCACCGATTGGTTATAACTTTCTTACCCCGTCCTGTTGCCTAAATAGACATGAAGATTGAAAACAGTTAAGGTCTAAAAAAAGAGTGTGGAAAGAGCAACAACTGAACGGTTAATTCTAGTACACTATATGCGGGCTTCCAATGTGCGTGAAATTATCACTTTTATGTACAACTTCTCCAGACATGGAAAGCATTGTAGCAAGCCAATAATCTTGTTCAGATCAAAACTATTCATTTGGATATATAAGATCTTGACAGAATCCAGCACCATTGATAGGCTATCCATGGAGAAACTCTTCATTGAGCATAAAACATAATATTAGTACAAAATGTGTACTCCGAGATGATATATAACTTATGCGTAGAAATTTAAAATGCAGCTTATGGTTACAAGTGTAGATGATAATATAAAGTACTTGAAGAACTGTGGAGCCAAACACCATCTTGAAATGAGCACATAGATCATGTATTACACCCAAGGTCTCCAGTTTAGGCGCATAGAGGATGGTTATTTGCGACGGTGAATAACTAGAATCAAGGATCAACCTTTGAAGTGAAGGGGCATCTTGGATGATGAGCTGCCTTCCGTCAAAAGAAATTCCAATTCTTACAAGGTTAGGCGACTTTATTTGGAGACAACCGATTATAACTATGAAAACAAGCACCAAGCACTCCAGGGCAGGGTAACTGGAGTGGATGATACTGTGCAATGAGGCCTCCGATATACGAACCCGCACAAGTGAAAGTTTCTTGAGAAATGGGAGTCAAAGGTTTAGTACCAGATTGTCTGGTAGGTAGCACACGCAAAGGTGGCGGTGTGGAGAGAGGAGGGAAACCGCGAGATGGACATCGGTGCTGAGGGCACAGGTAGATGGCGTTCGGTATCTGGTAGGTGATTTCTAGGGGAATAGTAGAACTCAAGCAGCTGTAGTTCTGTGAATTCAGGGGATTTCAGCCAGGCGTCCACCGTGCAGGGCGTGGTATGCTTGCTTAGGTAGCATGACGGAATGCAGAGGCTTTGAACGAAGCCCTGGTGGGAGGAGATGATGGATCTGGGGATTTCAAAATCATTGAAGAGAGATAGCTGACGACTAGGACTCGACATTCGGTTAGACCGAACCGATCGGTTCGGTGCTTCGGTTAGTGTTGAAATTCGGTTTCCTAAATTTCCTAACCGTTCGGTCGCGTGAAAAATCAATGACCGAGGTTTCGGTGCACCGATAGTTCGGTTCGGTCCTCGGTTATAACCGAACAGAACTGAAATATTGGGAGTCAAAGAAACAAGAAATCAAGATTCCATTCCCTCAAAACAAGAAAGAAATCGGGAGTCAACGAAACAATGAACAACCGAACGTGGGATTCTCTAGTTATTGCCGCCGGCATGAAGGAGCGATGGTGGCTGGCTCGCTGCCGCATGGGAGGCATGTACTTCATCGGCCGCTGCCGCCTAGGAGCCAGCTGCTGCCTCGGGCCCTCGGCCGCCGACGCGTGGGAGCCAGCTGCCGCCTCGGGCCCTCGGCCGCCGTCGCGTGGGAGCCAGATGCGTCTTCGGCTGGCGCCGCGTGCAATCTGGGCCTTGCCGCCGCCGCCTCCGAGTGCGAGCCATGGGCCGACTCGGTGGGATTGAGCGAGGTGAGAAAATAGGAGCAGCAGCGCTGCCGCTGCTTGATATGCGTGCGTGAAGTTTATTTTTTCAGGGGTTCCATTAGGGATAAGTTGCGGGGCTGTTTGCGTTGAGAAAAAGGATGGAAAAGCTTCGTGTGGATGGGTTACTGGGCTTCGTTTCGATGGGCTTTATACATTATTCGGTCAATTCGGGGAATTCGGTCAACATGGTCCAGTGACCGAACTAACCGAAGTATGTTCGGTTTTTGAGTTTTGCCAACCGAATAAACACCCACAATTTCGGTCCTCGGTTTTTTCGGCTTCGGTCCCGGTTTTTTCGGCTCCGGTCTTCGGTTCTCGTTTTTTTGCCCACCCTTACTGACGACAGTCGAGATTAAGGGGCACGGCGTGCCATAGAGGGTGGCACTGAATTGAGAGGACTTGAGTGCGGCAGCAATCCTTAGTGGGGAGAAGCGAGATGATCTCCCCAAGGACGGCGTCCGGGAGATCACTGATGCGGTCCACCCGAGATTCTACGGGTTCCTGGGATCCGGTGGGGGCGGGGTCGCCGCTTCTCCCCGCGCTGCCGGGTGTGGGATCTGCAACAGGCGTCGCCGCTGGCGGGAGCCTCATCTTCTTGGCGCTGGGGTCAACCGACTCCATTTTCCTCGAGGGTGTCGCGTCGTGCTCACAGATTTGAGCAGAGTAACGAATGACGAGCCTAGTTGTAGTGCGAGTGAAGAAGAAGGGGAGCTGAGGTTTTTCTGTAGTAGTGAGGAAGAAGGGGAGTTGGGGTTTTCTGTAGGAGTGAGGTGAGGAATTTGAGGTACGAGTGGAGCAAGCTGACGTGAGGTGGGTGGGAGTGAGGAGGAAGAAGAGCATCCAGGTTTTTTTGGGGGGCGGTGTGCTGGGTGTGGGTAGCGCCTCTCATTAAGTAAATATATGGGCTTTTGAATTGATTTTATTATTTACTAGGGTGGATGGGCTGTTTTGTCTTGGGCCCAGAGAAACAATTACTACTAGTACAGTGGAGACACTCTACAGCTACCAGAAAAACAATTACTACTAGTACAGTGGATACACTACTGCTTCTGGCTCCTCCTAGGTCATCGAAACGTCTCCCTCTACTGAATGTTGTTTTACTTTTGTTCACCAACATGCGGGCCATGCCACGCGCGGGCCCAAATGCCATCCACCAAATTAGAAGGCAGTATGCAGGCGGAGAGTCACCCCGGTCATAGCACGGCGGTAACGAGCCGTCGTATCACAAAACCCCACCTCCCCGCAGTCTAAGTTTGACGGACGAAGCAACCATCATTTCACTCTTCGCTGAATCCCCTTCTCCCTCACCGTCTTCAAGAAAGCCAACACTCGCATCTGCCATTGTTCTTCTCTCCCAACGAAGAGAAGGTAAGCGGATCCGTGATATTGGTATATTTTCATTCAGAGAAAAAAAAAGAACTTTTGCAAAGCAGTAACCAATCCTCACTCTCTTTTTTGTTTCATTGTCATTGCGATTGTGTTTTCCTTTCAGTGGTCTCCTAGTATTCGTCAGTTTCATGATGGACCAAGGAGAACCAGGCAAATATCTGCCGATATTGGAGCAGATGCGGGAGGCTGATCCCCACGAGACAGAGAGCTCCAAGAAGGAGGCAGCCACCGAGCCGACCCCAGATACACTCACGGCCACTACTGAGATGGTCAACGCCCCGTTTGAGGTTACAACCCCCTTGGCACTGCAGGAGCAATTTTCCCCCTTCGAGGATGTGTCCCCCCCCCCCCGCGCTGAGATGCCCAAGGTGATTTTCTTCTTTGCCGATCTCGATTGTGGTTTTTCATCTAAGTATGTGGTGATGAATAATGCAAAATTTTATTAGCTTCGATGCCATGCTATACATAGTGGTTTAAATAACTTGTGTTTCTTATACTGGAAAGTAATTCAGAATTTGTTTCTGTTTCAATTAGAGCCTTGATGCAAACAAGGATTGTGTGGTTGTACATGTCACTCACTATGAGGCGGATGACCTGAATATACGCAGTGGGAAAACAGAGTTCTTAGGCTGTTGGATCCTGGAAGCCATTTGCGCTTATACCGATGTCGAGTTGTATTCCAGCCTCACTGTTGTCATGCGTGTTGTCCAGGGTGTACTGAAGCACAAGAAGTTCAAAGCTACTCCTTCGTTTGTGAGGCATACTGTTCTTGTCAAGCTTACGCAGGAAGATGATGTGGCATGCCTCCACAAACAAGTTTATGAGTGGCAAGTCCACAAGGTTATATTCATGAAGGTTCACAGGATTGAGCTGCTGCCGGACGTCCTCGATGATATTCATGGCAAGGTCCGTCTTGTCTCCAACCCAAATTAGATAGAGGCATGTAATAGTTGCCCCAACTAGTGTTTAATGCTAGTTTGGATTGTGTCTACTTATCCGAACCTTGCCTATTATCAAGCCCTCTGGGGCTAGTACTCTGTTTGAATCCGTCTATGGGAACTGCTGCTACTTTTGTGTGCCCGTGAATCATGTGAGAACCATCGTAATTGTTGCCGAAACAGATGCGTCCTCACTAGTTTTTTCATGAATATGGCATGGTAAGACATAAGTTGTCATGGTTTATCATACGAGCAGTGTGTGTTTGATGAAATAGAGTACTCGTTCGAGAAATGTGCGCCAACGTATACATAAGTACTTGTAAACACTGTTGGTGCTACCCCACTTGTAAGCAGTTGTGCAAAACACGACACATTGGCTCAGCTCGCTTCAACACTAGGCTATCGACCAGCTAACAATCAATAATCTGCTGTCTGACATATAAGCAACTACGTATCTTGTTACAGTGGTTCATGCCGTTAACTAAGGCCACAATGTAAATTCGAAACGTTCACACGCTCCAGCGTTCATGTGGAACACTCACATTAAACTCGGCTTCATAAAAAACTTGAAAAGCATAAGTTAAGCAATTTTATACATCTCGATGATTCATAGAACATAACAAACATATACTAGTTCACAGCAAAAGACAAAGTTGTGAGAAGGTTTACAAATCAAGAAAAAACAAGCAAGGCTTCTCTGAGCAAAGGGCCTCCCGGCAGGCTTAAATTTCCTAGAGTTCACTCTGGTTTTTCTTGTTGCCACCATCCAGGGTTAGGTTCTCTCATTCTAGAATAACCAATTATAATTGTGTTCTCAGCTGGAATGTTGAACTGAACCATGTAGTGTACTGACCAGCTGAAATTCTTGTGCATTCACTAAATTTAAGCACCGCTATTTGCGGAAATAAGCAGACCACAATGCCTCTTGTCGGCGCACCTGTCCCAAAAACCTCCGTGCAGCCGTGCCAGCTAGTCCTCGGTCCATGGATCACCTCGTAGAAAGTGCATTCCGGACTAGGATGCAATTGTCGCTCGTCCCTGCACTGCAACCAGGAAGTAAAATGTATGAATCAGCTTCTTTTAGATTACGTTGGTCATTCTACCTAGTTACCACCAATGTAGTAATACCTGGAAGACTGGTGGTTAGAGGACGGCAGCTAGGAATAGCCATCTCATTTTGTGCAGTTGTACTAAAACTAAGGTGTGTACTTTAGATTGCGCAGATAGAAACGATATGGAGACAGACATCCCTGTTTGCGCAAATACGAAATACGGTTATTTAAACAGTGACAAATATTTGCAGTGGCGTATGATTAACAGCAACATCTATTGTGTTATAATTGGCACTAGATTGATAGTATGAAAGTGCCCTTAAGTAAGTAGCATCACATCACATCAACACTGCCACTAGATTAACATGCAGAACAATAGCATTAGTATTACTATCATGAGAGTAGCACATGGTCAGTAAATGTGTAATCAAATTTGTGCAGTTCCACTGAGATGAAGCAATGTTAGCGGTGTGAGATTTAAGTGTAACTGCAAAAACACAATTCATGGGAAATAAAGCAAGACGGAAGCACTTCATAAAATGGTGGTGGCATTGCTTCAATTTATCGACGGCACTAGACCATTACTTATAGTGACATTAGGTGGCATTGCTTAATGCTTCATGTGATTTTAAATTAACGGTAGCGATATGGGCGTAGGGACAGCAGGGGCATAAAGTGGTGAGGCAGATGTGGTTGCCGAGAGCGGCAAACACTCTGACAGCATGTCTGCATTTGTCCCGCATAGGAAATCTAGACCTGCTCATTCTCATTTGCGGTGTCCCCCAACACCCCCTCACTTTCTTTCCTTTTTCAACCAAGAGACAGGTCCACTTCCCCCCAACCTTCGCCATCCACCATGCTTTCTTCGCCTCTTCAACCAATAGACCGGTTGGGTAGCCAGTATCTACTACTTTCCCACGTTTCCTCTTAGAACCAAGTCCTAGATTCATGCTACAGCTTTCCCTGTTTCTTCCCTGTTTGAACCAACTCTTAGATTCGACTGTATGAACTAGCTTTACTTCTAATAATAGTAAAAGTCTAGGTGGCTTTGGAACAGCCGACGGAAGTAGAAAAAGACCCACACACAGCCACGTGGGGAGCTGGGGCAGTAGAGCAAGGCAGGTTTCGAAGGAATATATACCTGAGGGTCGTCTGCATGTGGCAAACACGACGTCGGGAGGCCGCATCTTGGCCACAATACCGCAGGGAGGAAGAAGGGGTCGGAGGCCCTCCCGAGCCGGCGCGGCCGCTGATCGGGACGCGCGGGCAGCCGTTGGTCTCCTCCCCCGCCGCCGACGACAGCGTGAACGATGCACCTACACCCCTGCCCCGGTCGAGGTGGTCCGGCCGGATTTGTGACCAGCCATGAGCAGAGAGAGAGTGTGGCCACCTATGTCTTGCTTAGATCTGGAGAGCATGAGAGAGTGAAAGAGAGGAACCCTAGTAAAGCAAGCGCTAAGGCTCCTGCTTATATATATAGTGGAGTGATTTTGTTGTACCAACTTCAAAAAAATGCGCTCCTACGTGTACCCGCGAGTGGGTGTGAGAGAACTAGTGCGTGCGTGCACCGCTTCTTTTCGTGAGAGTACAATATACTATACCCAAAGAACTTTCGCCACAAGAGTAATAGTATAAGTGTGTGACGTGTGAGCTAAAATAAAAGGTGCATGGCGTCTTTTGTTTTTTAGAAGTTCCGAGGGTAGGGTGTGAAGAGCACATATGTGTGTGACGTCTACCTGCAGATAGACGGTGGGTGCGAGAGGACTCGGGAGAGTCGTGACTCGTGAGGGTGCGTGTGTGCGTGGGAGAGAGGGGGCACGTATCAATGCAATGCGTGTCTGTAAATCATTATCAGACAAACGTTCGCCACAAGCCGTTTCCTGACGAACGCCGTAAGAACCGTTAGATCGACATCTGACAGTGTCAGTTTTGCCATGTCATTTAACAGAGCAGCCACTCCTCCTACACACAAATCTTCCACGTGAGTGTTAGCAAGTGTCGTATGCTCCTCCCTCCGTTCCAAAATGCAGTCCATATAGCTTTATTGAAAATTCGAACATCGCAAACTTTTACCGAGTTTTCGTGTACCAAAATGCACATATAGAATACCACTATATATCATTTCATTCATCTTCGAGAGGTAACTATAAAGATGGAGGAGGAGTCTACAAAGAAAGACCGCCGTATCACCTGCAGCAATTTCAACCATCCTTTGGTGTGGAGGAATGTCATAGGAGCTCTATATGATATGATTTTTCTAGGATTTTTTCCTTTAGAGCCAATTGGTTCATAGGAATAGATTCATATACTCCACATTTCAAAGGAAATAAACATGATATCATTTTTATAGCTTTAGAGCCACTTGGTTCATATGAATGGATTCCTATACTCCCATAATTTCAAAGGAAAATAAACATTAGCGTATATTCAATAGAAAAGTTCCTATGATGTGAACCAAATGACATCTCTTTTCTAATCCCTCCTCATAGGAATTGAGATACATGTCATCTCTAGATTCAATAGAGAAGTTCCTATGATGTGAACCAAATGACATCTCTTTTCCAATCCCTACTCATGGGAATTGAGATACATGTTGTCACAGCCCTAGACTCATGTTTGTAAATAGTGGCATTACATCCATGCATCATGTCTATTTTTATCTGGAACTTGAAATGGGGACTAATAAACCCTAGCAGCAAATGAAATTCAACTAGGGTCAAAATTAAATCTTTCAATGAACCCCAAATGCCCTTCTTAAATGTTCATCATTTTTGAATTGGTTTAGAACCTCTACCAAAAATGGTGCACACTTTTCTAGGACACTCTAGATTTTTGAATTAAATCATAAGTATTTGAATTTGGACATTTAAATTTTATAAAATATTTTAAATGTCCAAATAATCTTGAAAGCATTTGAAGGCTGTTGGAAATATTTTCAAAAGTGCCCACAATTATTTTCAGGATTTTACAAAATGAATTAGTATTTTTACTAATTCAAAACAGAGAAATAAAATAGAAAACTGAAACAGAATAAAGGAGAGAGAGAAACCCACCTGGGCCTCACTTGTGCTGGCCCAGCCCACCTGGCCTGGTGCCAGTCATCCCTAACCTCTGCTAGTAGGCAGAGGCAGGACAGCGCACGCGCGCGCGAGGCGCCACGCCTCCCCCTGCTTGCCGTCGACCGCCTGGAGCTGGCTAGGGACGCCATGCACGTCCCCAAGCCCCACCTTATCGCTCTCGTCCCCGTTCCCTGCCTCTCTCTCGCTTCGCACCTCGGACCCGAACGCGTCCGTCGCCGCCGCTCACTGCCACCGCGCCCATCGCCGTCCCCTTGCCCCGTTGCCGTTTCCTCTAGTTCCCCCGTCGACGCCGTGAAGCTCCAAGCCGAAGAACACGACCTCGGGTGCCTGGATCCGTCGCCCTTGAGCTCGTCACCGCTGCATCTGGCCGCCGAAGGTCGTCGTCGATATGTGCCCTGGAGGTCGTCCCCGAGCCCGCTGAGACTGCTGTCGACCCCACTGTGAGCTCCTCTTCGATTCCCCTCTCTCCCCACGCGCTTTTGCTTGCTCTATCCATGACAACCACCGGAGCCGAGAGCTCCGTGCCGCCGGCCATGGCGCCGCCGTGGCCAGAACCCGAACCAGCCGCTCCCGCACGCGTCATCGTTCTCCTCGCCTCTCCAGGAGCCCGTAGCCACCACCAGATCCTCCCCACGTGCCCTACAGCCACCGCCCGAGCTCGCCCGAGCTCCGACCGCCGCCGCGAGCTCTGTTCCGGCGAGCTCTGGCGCCCCCGCGGCCACCCACCTGCTCCTCTGGATGCGGGAGAGAACGGGCTACGCCCTAGTGGTCTCCGCGCGTCCAGCCCCCGCCCGTAGCTCAAGTCCGGCAAGCCTCCGCCGTTGTTTTGGTCGCCACCGGCCGAACCCCGGCGACAGCCGACGTGGCGCATCATTAGGACTAACCCCCCTAATTAGCCACCTCACTGCCACTGACAGCGGGCCCCACTGCCGGTCAAACCCAGTCAGCGCTGGATTTGACCGGGTTTGCCTAGTGAGTCACTGACCAGTGGGTCCCACTGGTCAGGTTTGACCTGGACCGGGTCTGTTGACCTGCTGAGGTTAGCATGACGCAATGCTGACGCAGTAATATGCTTTTCTGGATTTATTCTTTTTAGGAAATTCCAGAAATTAGTGTAAACTTCAAAAATTCATATAAAATCAACCGTAACTCAGAATGAAATAAATTATATATGGAAAATGATCAAAAAAATCCAATCTATCCATCTGTACTGGTTTCATGCATGTTTAAGCAACTTAACCTTGCTGTTTAGTGCAAAACATGATAAGGCACTATTTAAATTCATAAGTTGAGTTTGGGATTGAACCTTTGGTTCAAAATGACTCAAACCCAGCTGGTTGTAGTTGGATTAGCCCAACACGCTCATTTTGCCATGTCCTGATAATGCATCATATTGAGCATTGCATTGATTGTGTTCTTCCTTGTTTGCTGGTAATTGTCTCCTCTGAGTAGACGACGTTCCGACGATGAGATCGATGACACCGATGAAGAGCTATTACTATCTTCAGAAGTGCCAGGCAAGCAAACCCCCTTGTTCATTCTGATACAATCCCACTCTCTCGCTCCTGCTCTCTTTTACTACATTAGGACAACAATGATTCAACTGTTACATGCTGCGGTAGTTGAACCCCCTTTTCCTCTGCATGACCTATCATTGCCAAAGTAAATAGATGAAACCCACTAGCATGAGTAGGAGTTGTTTGAGCCCTGATGTGCCTACTCGTTCATGCTTGTTTTGTCATGCCTACTACTGCTTAGAATTGAGTCAGGTCCGATTCATCGGGGATGAATTGGAATGTGGTGAACATGTCTTACTGTTGAGAGCTAAGTGTGTGAACACGATTTGGTAAAGGTAGCGGTGAGAGGCCATGTAGGAGTACATGGTGGGTTATCTCATTGAAGCCGTCCTCAGGAACTGAGTTCTGTGTTTGTGATCCATGAACAACTACTACCACTCATTGGGATCCTTAATTCACCCTCTCGACTTATTAGCCGCCCTTGTCCTCTGTCCAGGAGTTGCAAGTAGTTTCTGGTGTTTGTAGTTGCTGGAGGCTGTGCGTAGTGCTGACCTGAGGGGTGGGTTGTGATGCGGTAGGCACGTGGCCGGGTATGCCGGGCGCCCGTTTGGTGTCGCGGAATCCTGTACACATCGTTCGGGGCCGTATGTGGAAACCTTGGCAGGACTCCCTGCGGATGGAACCTGAATAGGCGATAAACCTGGACTAGGGACTTGTGTGGTTAGTCAGGTCGTGGCTTGAAGGAAATATGCCCTAGAGGCAATAATAAAGTTATTATTTATTTCCTTATTTCATGATAAATGTTTATTATTCATGCTAGAATTGTATTAACCGGAAACATAATACATGTGTGAATACATAGACAAACATAGTGTCACTAGTATGCCTCTACTTGACTAGCTCGTTAATCAAATATGGTTAAGTTTCCTAACCATAGACATGAGTTGTCATTTGATTAACGGGATCACATCATTAGGAGAATGATGTGATTGACTTGACCCATTCCGTTAGCTTAGCACTTGATCGTTTAGTATGTTGCTATTGCTTTCTTCATGACTTACACATGTTCCTATGACTATGAGATTATGCAACTCCCGATTACCGGAGGAACACTTTATGTGCTACCAAACGTCACAACGTAACTGGGTGATTATAAAGGTGCTCTACAGGTGTCTCCGAAGGTACATGTTGGGTTGGCGTATTTCGAGATTAGGATTTGTCACTCCGATTGTCGGAGAGGTATCTCTGGGCCCACTCGGTAATGCACATCACTATAAGCCTTGCAAGCATTGCAACTAATGAGTTAGTTGCGGGATGATGTATTACAGAACGAGTAAAGAGACTTGCCGGTAACGAGATTGAACTAGGTATTGAGATATCGACGATCGAATCTCGGGCAAGTAACATACCGATGACAAAGGGAACAACGTATGTTGTTATGCGGTCTGACCGATAAAGATCTTCGTAGAATATGTAGGAACCAATATGGGCATCCAGGTGTCGCTATTGGTTATTGACCAGAGAGGTGTCTCGGTCATGTCTACATAGTTCTCGAACCCGTAGGGTCCGCACGCTTAACGTTCGTTGACGATATAGTACTATGAGTTATGTGTGTTGGTGACCGAATGTTGTTCGGAGTTTTGGATGAGATCACGGATATGACGAGGAACTCCGGAATGGTCCGGAAGTAAAGATTGATATGTGGATAGTAGTGTTTGATCTCCGGAAAGGTTCCAGAATCCATCGGAAGGGGTTCCGGATGTTTCCCGAAATGTTTGGGCACAAGAACACTTTATCTGGGCCAAAGGGGAAAGCCCACGAGGTTTTTGGAAAGCGCAAAAGGAAGTTTTGCGGAGTCCAGGGGCCAGACGCCAGGGTCCCTGGCGTCTGGGTCCAGACGCCCGGAACCCTGGCGTCTGGCCCTGGAGTCCGAGAAGGACTCTTGCCTTTCAGGTGAAACCGACTTTGTGGAGGCTTTTACTCCAAGTTTCGACCCCAAGGCTCAACATATAAATAGAGGGGTAGGGCTAGCACCCAAGACACATCAAGAAACACCAAGCTGTGTGCCGACAACCCTGTCCCCTCTAGTTTATCCTCCGTCATAATTTTCGTAGTGCTTAGGCGAAGCCCTGCGGAGATTGTTCTTCACCAACACCGTCACCACGTCGTCGTGCTGCCGGAACTCATCTACTACTTCGCCCCTCTTGCTGGATCGAGAAGGCGGGGACGTCATCGAGCTGAACATGTGCAGAACTCAGAGGTGCCATGCTTTAGGTATTTGGATCGGTCGGATTGTGAAGACGTACGACTACATCAACCGCGTTGATATAACGCTTCCGCTTACGGTCTACGAGGGTACGTAGACAACACTCTCCCCTCTCGTTGCTATGCATCACCATGATCTTGCGTGTGCGTAGGAATTTTTTTGAAATTAATACGTTCCCAAACAGTGGCATCAGAGCCAGGTTTTATGCGTAGATGTCATATGCACGAGTAGAACACAAGTGAGTTGTGGGCGATATAAGTCATACTGCTTACCAGCATGTCATACTTTGGTTCGGCGGTATTGTGAGATGAAGCGGCCCGGACCGACATTACGCGTACGCTTACGCGAGACTGGTTCTACCGACGTGCTTTGCACACAGGTGGCTGGCGGGTGTCAGTTTCTCCAACTTTAGTTGAACCGAGTGTGGCTACGCCCGGTCCTTGGGAAGGTTAAAACAGCACCAACTTGACAAACTATCGTTGTGGTTTTGATGCGTAGGTAAGAACGGTTCTTGCTAAGCCCATAGCAGTCACGTAAAATTTGCAACAACAAAGTAGAGGACGTTTAACTTGTTTTTGCAGGGCATGTTGTGATGTGATATGGTCAAGACATGATGCTAAATTTTATTGTATGAGATGATCATGTTTTGTAACCGAGTTATCGGCAACTGGCAGGAGCCATATGGTTGTCGCTTTATTGTATGCAATGCAATTGCCCTGTAATGCTTTACTTTGTCACTAAGCGGTAGCAATAGTCGTAGAAGCATAAGATTGGCGAGACGACAATGATGCTATGATGAAGATCAAGGTGTCGCTCCGGTGACGATGGTGATCATGACGGTGCTTCGGAGATGGAGATCACAAGCACAAGATGATGATGGCCATATCATATCACTTATATTGATTGCATGTGATGTTCATCTTTTATGCATCTTATCTTGCTTTGATTGACGGTAGCATTATAAGATGATCTCTCACTAAATTTCAAGATAAAAGTGTTCTACCTGAGTATGCACCGTTGCCAAAGTTCATCGTGCCCAGACACCACGTGATGATCGGGTGTGATAAGCTCTACGTCCATCTACAACGGGTGCAAGCCAGTTTTTGCACACGCAGAATACTCAGGTTAAACTTGACGAGCCTAGCATATGCAGATATGGCCTCGGAACACTGAGACCGAAAGGTCGAGCGTGAATCATATAGTAGATATGACCAACATAGTGATGTTCACCATTGAAAACTACTCCATTTCACGTGATGATCAGTTATGGTTTAGTTGATTTGGATCACGTGATCACTTAGATGATTAGAGGGATGTCTATCTAAGTGGGAGTTCTTAAGTAATATGATTAATTGAACTTTAATTTATCATGAACTTAGTCCTGGTAGTATTAACATATCTATGTTGTAGATCAATAGCTCGCGTTGTTGCTTCCCTATGTTTTATATATGTTCCTAGAGAAAACTAAGTTGAAAGATGATAGTAGCAATGATGCGGACTGGGTCCGTGATCTGAGGTTTATCCTCATTGTTGCACAGAAGAATTATGTCCTTGATGCACCGCTAGGTGACAGACCTATTGCAGGAGCAGATGCAGATGTTATGAACATTTGGCTAGATCAATATGATGACTACTTGATAGTTTAGTGCACCATGCTTAATGGCTTAGAATCAGGACTTCAAAGACGTTTTGAACGTCATGGACCATATGAGATGTTCCAGGAGTTGAAGTTAATATTTCAAGAAAATACCCGAGTTGAGAGATATGAAGTCTCCAACAAGTTCTATAGCTAAAAGATGGAGGAGAATAGCTCAAGCAGTGAGCATGTGCTCAGATTGTCTGGGTACTACAATCGCTTGAATCAAGTGGGAGTTAATCTTCCAGATAAAATAGTGATTGACAGAATTCTCTAGTCACCATCACCAAGTTAGTAGAACTTCGTGATGAACTATAGTATGCAAGGGATGACGAAAGTAATTCCCGAGCTCTTCGCGATGCTGAAATCGACGAAGGTGGAAATCAAGAAAGAGCATCAAGTGTTGATGGTTAACAAGACCACTAGTTTCAAGGGCAAAGGGAAGAAGGGGAACTTCAAGAAGAACGGCAAGCAAGTTGCTGCTCAAGTGAAGAAGCCCAAGTCTGGACCTAAGCCTGAGACAAGTGCTTCTATTGCAAAGGGATTGGTCACTCGAAGCGGAACTGCCCCAAGTATTTGGTGGATAAGAAGGATGGCAAAGTGAACAAAGGTATATTTGATATACAGATTATTGATGTGTATTTTACTAGTGTTCGTAGCAACCCCTCGGTATTTGATACTGGTTCAGTTTCTAAAGAGTAGTAACTCGAAACGGGAGTTGCATAATGAACGAAAACTAGTTAAGGATGAAGTGACGATGTGTATTGGAAGTGGTTCCAAGATTGATATGATCATCATCGCACACTCCCTATATTTTCAGGATTAGTGTTGAACCTAAATAAGTGTTATTTGGTGTTTGCGTTGAGCATGAATATGATTTGATCATGTTTATTGCAATACGGTTATTCATTTAAGTTAGAGAATAATTGTTGTTCTGTTTACATGAATAAAAACCTTCTATGGTTATCCACCCAATGAAAATGGTTCGTTGGATCTCGATCGTAGTGATACACATATTCATAATATTGAAGCCAAAAGATGCAAAATTAATAATGATAGTGCAACTTATTTGTGGCACTGCCGTTTAGGTCATATTGGTGTAAAGCGCATGAAGAAACTCCATGTTGATGGGCTTTTGGAATCACTTGATTATGAATCACTTGATGCTTGCGAAACATGCCTCATGGGCAAGATGACTAAAACGCCGTTCTCCGGAACAATGGAGCGAGCAACTGACTTACTGGAAATAATACATACTGATGTATGCAGTCCGATGAGTGTTAAGGCTCACGGCAAGTATCGTTATTTTCTGACCTTCACAGATGATTTGAGCAGATATGGATATATCTACTTGATAAAACATGAGTCTGAAACGTTTGAAAAGTTCAAAAGAATTTCAGAGTGAAGTAGAAAATCATCGTAACAAGAAAATAAAAGTTTCTATGATATGATCGCAGAGGTAAAATATTTGAGTTACGAGTTTGGTCTTCAGTTAAAACAACGTGAAATAGTTTCACTATTCACGCCACCTGGAACACCACAGTGTAATGGTGTGTCCGAACGTCGTAACCGTACTTTATTAGATATGGTGCGATCTATGATGTCTCTTACCGATCTACCACTATCGTTTTGGGGTTATGCATTAGAGACAGCTGCATTCACGTTAAATAGGGCACCATCAAAATCCGTTGAGTCGACGCCTTATGAACTGTGGTTTGGCAAGAAACCAAAGTTGTCGTTTCTTAAAGTTTGGGGCTACGATGCTTATGTGAAAAAGTTTCATCCTGATAAGCTCAAACCCAAATCGGAGAAATGTTTCTTCATAGGATACCCAAAGGAGACAGTTGGGTACACCTTCTATCACAGATCCAAAGGCAAGATATTCGTTGCTAAGAATGGATCCTTTCTAGAGAAGGAGTTTCTCTCGAAAGAAGTGAGTGGGAGGAAAGTAGAACTTGATGAGGTAACTATACCTGCTCCCTTATTGGAAAGTAGTTCATCACCTAAATCTGTTCCTGTGACTACTACACCAATTAGTGAGGAAGCTAATGATGATGATCATGTAACTTCAGATCAAGTTACTACCGAACCTCGTAGGTAAACCAGAGTGAGATCCGCACCAGAGTGGTACGGTAATCCTGTTCTCAAGGTCATGTTACTTGACCATGACGAACCTGCGAACTATGAGGAAGCAATGATGAGCCCAGATTCCGCGAAATGGTTTGAGGCCATGAAATGTGAGATGGGATCCATGTATGAGAACAAAGTGTGGACTTTGGTTGACTTGCCCGATGATCGGCAAGCCATAGAAAATAAATGGATCTTCAAGAGGAAGACGGACGCTGATAGTAGTGTTACTATCTACAAAGCTAGAATTGTCGCAAAAGGTTTTCGACAAGTTCAAGGTGTTGACTACGATGAGAGTTTCTCACTCGTATCTATGCTTAAGTCTGTCCGAATCATGTTAGCAATTGCTGCATTTTATGAAATCTGGCAAATGGATAAACAAACTGCATTCCTTAATGGATTTATTAAAGAAGAGTTGTATATGATGCAACCAGAAGGTTTTGTTAATCCTAAAGGTGCTAACAAAATATGCAAGCTCCAGCGATCCATCTATGGACTGGTGCAAGCATCTCGGAGTTGGAATATACGCTTTGATAAGTTGATCAAAGCATATAGTTTTATACAGACTTGCGGTGAAGCCTGTATTTACAAGAAAGTGAGTGGGAGCACTACAACATTTCTGATAAGTATATGTGAATGACATATTGTTGACCGAAAATAATGTAGACTTATTCTGCAAAGCATAAAGGAGTATTTGAAAGGAGTTTTTCAAAGAAGGACCTCGGTGAAGCTGCTTACATATTGAGCATCAAGATCTATAGAGATAGATCAAGACGCTTGATAAGTTTTTTCAATGAGTACATACCTGACAAGATTTTGAAGTAGTTCAAAATGGAACAGTCAAAGAAAGAGTTTCTTGCCTGTGTTACAAGGTGTGAAATTGAGTAAGACTCAAAGCCCGACCACGGCAGAAGATAGAAAGAGAATGAAAGTCATTCCCTATGCCTCAGCCATAGATTCTATAAAGTATGCCATGCTGTGTACCAGATCTATTGTATACCCTACACTGAGTTTAGCAAGGGAGTACAATAGTGATCTAGGAGTAGATCACTGGACAGCGGTCAAAATTATCCTTAGTGGAATAAGGATATGTTTCTCGATTATGGAAGTGACAAAAGGTTCGTCGTAAAGGGCTACATCGATGCAAGTTTTGACACTGATCCAGATGACTCTTAAGTCTCAATCTGGATACATATTGAAAGTGGGAGCTATTAGCTAGAGTAGCTCCGTGCAGAGCATTGTAGACATAAAAATTTGCAAAATACTTACAGATCTGAATGTGACAGACCCGTTGACTAAAATTATCTCACAAGCAAAACATGATCACACCTTAGTACTCTTTGGGTGTTAATCACATAGCGATGTGAACTAGATTACTGACTCTAGTAAACCCTTTGGGTGTTGGTCACATATCGATGTGAACTATGGGTGTTAACCACATAAAGATGTGAACTATTGATGTTAAAATCACATGGCGATGTGAACTAGATTATTGACTCTAGTGCAAGTGGGAGACTGAAGGAAATATGCCCTAGAAGCAATAATAAAGTTATTATTTATTTCCTTATTTCATGATAAATGTTTATTATTCATGCTAGAATTGTATTAACCAGAAACATAATACATGTGTGAATACATAGACAAACATAGTGTCACTAGTATGCCTCTACTTGACTAGCTTGTTAATCAAAGATGGTTAAGTTTCCTAACCATATACATGAGTTGTCATTTGATTAACGGGATCACATCATTAGGAGAATGATGTGATTGACTTGACCCATTCCGTTAGCTTAGCACTTGATCGTTTAGTATGTTGCTATTGCTTTCTTCATGACTTATACATGTTCCTATGACTATGAGATTATGCAACTCCCGTTTACCGGAGGAACACTTTGTGTGCTACCAAACGTCACAACATAACTGGGTGATTATAAAGGTGCTCTACAGGTGTCTCTGAAGGTACTTGTTGGGTTGGCGTATTTCGAGATTAGGATTTGTCACTCCGATTGTCGGAGAGGTATCTCTGGGCCCACTCGGTAATGCACATCACTATAAGCCTTGCAAGCATTGCAACTAATGAGTTAGTTGCGGGATGATGTATTACAGAACGAGTAAAGAGACTTGCCGGTAACGAGATTGAACTAGGTATTGAGATACCGACGATCTAATCTCGGGCAAGTAACATACCGATGACAAAGGGAACAACATATGTTGTTATGCGGTCTGACCGATAAAGATCTTCGTAGAATATGTAGGAGCCAATATGGGCATCCAGGTGCCGCTATTGGTTATTGACAAGAGAGGTGTCTCGGTCATGTCTACATAGTTCTCGAACCCGTAGGGTCCGCACACTTCACGTTCGTTGACGATATAGTACTATGAGTTATGTGTGTTGGTGACCGAATGTTGTTCGGAGTTTTGGATGAGATCACGGATATGACGAGGAACTCCGGAATGGTCCGGAAGTAAAGATTGATATGTGGATAGTAGTGTTTGATCTCCGGAAAGGTTCCGAAATCCATCGGAAGGGGTTCCGGATGTTTCCCGAAATGTTTGGGCACAAGAACACTTTATCTAGGCCAAAGGGGAAAGCCCACGAGGTTTTTGGAAAGCGCAAAAAGAAGTTTTGTGGAGTCCAGGGGCCAGACGCCAGGGTCCCTGGCGTCTGGGTCCAGACGCCCGGAACCCTGGCGTCTGGCCCTGGAGTCCGAGAAGGACTCTTGCCTTTCGGGTGAAACCGACTTTGTGGAGGCTTTTACTCCAAGTTTCGACCCCAAGGCTCAACATATAAATAGAGGGGTAGGGCTAGCACCCAAGACACATCAAGAAACACCAAGCCGTGTGCCGGCAACCCTGTCCCCTCTAGTTTATCCTCCGTCATAATTTTCGTAGTGCTTAGGCGAAGCCCTACGGAGATTGTTCTTCAGCAACACCGTCACCACGCCGTCGTGCTGCCGGAACTCATCTACTACTTCACCCCTCTTGCTGGATCGAGAAGGCAGGGACGTCATCGAGCTGAACGTGTGCAGAACTCGGAGGTGCCGTGCTTTCAGTACTTGGATCGGTCGGATCGTGAAGATGTACGACTACATCAACCGCGTTGATATAATGCTTCCGCTTACGGTCTACGAGGGTACGTAGACAACACTCTCCCCTCTCGTTGCTGTGCATTACCATGATCTTGTGTGTGCGTAGGATTTTTTTTGAAATTACTACGTTCCCCAACATGGCCGACACCCTCGCCAGGCTTCCGCTTGAAGGTTGCCGAGATACATGACGTGTACATGGTGGTAAGTGGCGAGAGCGTGTGTGAAGAAGTACACCCCTGCAGGGTTAACATCATCTATTAGAATAGCCACGTCCGCGGTAAAGGACCTCTGGGTTGCCTATACAGTTCATAGACAAGTGAAAGTGGATACTCGAAAATGCGCAAGATAAGTGTGAGTGCTATGGATGGCGTTGTCGTAAGGAGACGGGAGCGGATCCATAGTGGTGTATTGATATGGTGAATATGTGGACTCGTGTGCGCCACCTCAAAAGAGTTACTTGCAGTCGTAGTTTTGGATAGCCACCGAGTCAAAGCTGGCTTGCTGCAGTTAAACCCCACCATCCCTTTGTTGATAATGATGCATATGTAGTTAGTTCTGATGTAAGTCTTGCTGGGTACATTTGTACTCATGTTTGCTTAATTTATGTTTTTGCAGAGAGACTTCAGTCTTGCTAGTAGTTCCGCGTGGACTTTGACGTTTAGCTTGTTACCTCAGCTATGATCTTGTGCCCTCGGTAGGATCTTGTAGATAGTCCAGCTTCTTAGCCCTTTTCGTTTGTAGATGTCTGTACTCAGACATGTTAAGCTTCCGCATGTGCTTTTGACTTGTATGCTCTGAATGTTGGGTCATGAGACCCATGTTTGTGATATCTCGCTCCTCGAAGCCTAATGTATAAATACTTTGAGTTGTAGAGTTTTGTTGTGATGCCATGTTGTATTTGCACATATCGAGCATATTGTGTGTATGATTTGAAATGCTTGGTATGTGTGGGATCCGACAACCTAGTTGTTTATCCTTGGTAGCCTCTCTTACCGGGAAATGTCTCCTAGTGTTTCCACTGAGCCATGGTAGCTTGCTACTGGTCCGGAACACTTAGGCTGGCCGGCATGTGTCCTTCTTTGTTCCTGTGTCTGTCCCTTCAGGGAAATGTCACGCGGTGTCTATCGGAGTCTTGTTAGCCTGCTACAGCCCGGATTCTCCGGAGTCCTGTTAGCCCATCTGCTACAGCCCGGATTCACTCGCTGATGACCGACAAGTTCGTTGCTGGGTCATGTATGCTTGTCCCTGTAAGTTAGTGCCACTTTGGGTTTACGAATAGTCATGTCGGCCTGGGTTCTTTGTCATATGGATGCTAGCGACACTATCATATACGTGAGCCAAAAGGCGCAAACGGTCATGGGCCAAGTAAGGTGGCACCCATGGGAATACCGTGCGTGAGGCCGCAAAGTGATATGATGTGTTACATGCTAGATCGGTGTGACTTAGGATCGGGGTCCTGACAGCTTTGGTATCAGAGCCTGACTGCCTATAGGATTACCAAGCCAAACTGGTCGAAGTTGAGTCTAGAAATGCTTTAGTATATAAGGGAATTGATTGTGGAAGGGAACATAAGGCTCTTTTTACTCCTTTACCTTATGCCCTTCTGATCTGAGTCAACCTCTTCTTTTCTACGGGGGTTAAGAACTAGGCTTCTCATCTTTCTATCAGGATCACGTGTTACTAATCTGTAGACCTATAAGGTTGATGGTTTCAAGCCCCAGTTCAGTTCCTACTACTTCTGTGTGTTGACAGTTGATCTCAGAACCTTGACATTGTGATGTTAAGTGGTTATGCCGCCATTTTGTAGGATGTCTCAAATCTTTTTGAGCATTTACAACCGTTATGCTATCCGAGTCATCCTAGGTTTCGAAATAGTCGGATGCATTTGCAACTCCCTTCTTTCCTTTGCCGATGTACCTTTGGGCCAGTTTAACCACACTAATCGTTGAGTTGAGGTACTCTGTTGCCTTGACATATATGTTGGAGTTATTATTATGACCCTAGGTGTTTTAGAGGATCACCTAGTAATCTAGCCATGTTTTGTGTCCCAGTGTGATGATTATGGCCATCATTCTCGAAAGCATCCCGTGATGCCATTTAGTTAGTAGGCATTCTACTCCTGGGTTTTTGAGCCCAAGATTCATCCTACTTACTTCATGTTGATAGTGTTGCTAATTCCTTTAGGGTATTAGTAACCTTTGTGATAGTCTTCGAGATTCGTGGTATATCCTTCTTCCAATACCATGAACCAATATGGCAGAAGTTCTTTTGAACCAAAAGATCACAATCAGAGTGCTCTTGATGAGTTCTCGATTCTATGTTGTGACTCTGCCAGTTCTACCTTTCTGCATGGGTTATCCGGAGGAAATATGTTGAACTCGTTCGACATGCTAATCCATGCATCCACAACTCAGAAACTCATATGTTCTTTTGGTTTGTCCCTCTTTAGTTATTTTCTGGCCCTCCTCTATCAATTGATAGTCAAGAGTATGTGTGCATTCATTCATCGATGCCTGTTACTCTTGTGGTCCGTCAAGCCATTCTATTCCGGAATGACTAGGAGAAACAAACTCCAGTACCTCGTCCATCTCTGGGATTGGGTCAAAGTAGTTGTATTCCATAGATCAAAATGCCAATCGAGCTTTTGTTCCGTTCTACCCTGGAGTATTACCATCTTTATATCAAGAATATCATGGGAACTGCACACCATCCTAAGAACTCTTGATACAGTGATACCTCTCGCCATCATTATTCATTCCTCAGTCCCCGTGTTGTTGCAACCGGAATGCCGACAAGTGAATCGTGATGTGTGAAATCAATACTCCTAGCAACCCCGTTGCTTAGTAGTTAATGGACAATACTCTCATTCTTAGCGTGCTGGTTATTGAACCATCATCCTAAGATTGATCATGCTACCTAGTCCATTTTTCCCTGGTGCACTCTTTGATCAATGAGTTAGGATTGTGTCAATCCTTTCTTAATTGATCACATCATCTTGCCTCGAAAGCAAGATCTCTCCCGAGCTTAATAACATATCGGTGGTTCGTGATTTTCTGAATATCTTCTCGGAAGTATCACCATGTTGTCCCCTGACCGTTATGTTGAGCTCATGATCAAGCTGGTTTCTTGTAAACCACCCCTTCTCCAAGAATCTGTGTTGGATGCCCCTGAGCTAGTTGTTAAGCTAAACAACAACTTGGAGAGTTGGAAGATAAAAGCTTGCCTAACTTAGTTCATTTCAAAGGGATATCTTTTGTGTGTGTGTGTGTTGAAGAAAGATGATATCTTCATCGACTGGTCCTCGTGACTAGTTGTTGGATCTATTGCCTTATCAAAACTTTGATTTGAGTGTGGGCTATCCTCAAATCAAATCAGAACCAACGATGTTTGTAATGTTGTCTTACTCATGGTTTGACTGAGCATACACCATTACATCTTTTGGTCTGACCAATGCTATCACCGTGTTCATTTAATTGTGGAATTCCATCTATATGGAAGCCTGGATGGATTGTTGTTGAGCCCATTGACAACATTTTCATCTTGTCCATGATTCATGTTGAACATCTAAGTTAGTGTTGGAAACTTTTGAAAGCATTTTCTTCGTGCTAGCTCATGAAGTCTATGTTTGGATGAAAGAAGTGACTTACTCTAATTCATGTGCATCTGATGCAAGTTCCCACCATGAATTCGAGAAAGTTTGTTTTGCTTCCTCTGGAATCATCCCAAGTCAGTCATGCGTATGTGCGAAGTATTCTGTGGTTTGGAGACTTGCAACCTTCATTCCATATGTATCCCTAGCACACCAAGCCACTGATTGATTTGTTCAAGGAGAAGAAGCTCCTTCTTAAGAGCTAACCCGGGCTTATAAAAGGACTTCGATATCCTCAATGATGGTTCCCTGCCTGGACTCGGTAGTGTTTCATTGTAAGACTACCATGTGGTCATGCTTGTCTAGGACACTGTGTTCACACGTGTGTAGCAGAACCAACTCATGTTTTGGAGCTTGCTATCGTAGTTCATCTCTCGAGAATCTCGCAACGCCATCTCGTCGGTTTGTGTTGCAAACTTTCTTTCCAGACATGTTGTCTGAAATATCCCGATACCAACCAGAGCTGAATCTCAGGCAGATATGATGGTTGGAACATTCCCAACATTTGCATTTTGTCCCCAGCTTGCACCGCCATTGTGCCAGTTTCCCATGGGGTGCCTTTCTCAGCAATTGTTGTCCAGGATCATCTTCAGAAGTGGACTGACCATGGGTCCCACCAATTCCCGATGATAAGAAGAAATCATCCATCGCGTTGTCTTCAACAAGGTAGTCCAAATCATCCATTCTAGTTTGGTTATGCCATTCTCTCGAACTCCGTCAAACGATCGTTCATAAATTGCCTTAGCCTGGTATGAAGAGTTTCAATGATCTATGGATCAAAAGTAATTCTTTTGCCACTTAAGGGAATAATTCTATGAGTCACCTTCCCTAGGGTGCCCTGTTATGGAATCATGGCGATTATTTCCTCGCTATCTTGAAACCATGCACCATCTTCTTCAACGTGGAATTCTTGCTCACCCAATTGAACCCTTGTCATCCACCTCTTTCCATTGCTCCTGGTGTGTTTTTTATGTCTCAACTTAAGAGATGTTCTTACATCTCACTCCATGAGTTGATCTTGAGTGCTCGATCTTCGAGGAGATCGTTTCATGTAGAGTTTCTTTCTGTCGTCAACGCGTTGAATGAAGATCTCGAAAGCAAAGACGTCAAGATCAATATGAAGCAATGGATTAACATCTCCGAGAAGGACAGTTGGATCATGAAGATCGTGTAGTTTTGTGTCCCCTCTGTCTTCTTACCTCACGTCTGAATCTCGGGACGAGATTCTTGTTTAGTGGGGTGAGTTGTCACAGCCCTAGACTCATGTTTGTAAATAGTGGCAGTGCATCCATGCATCATGTCTATTTTTATCTGGAACTTGAAATGGGGACTAATAAACCCTAGCAGCAAATGAAATTCAACTAGGGTCAAAATTAAATATTTTAATGAACCCAAAATGCCCTTCTTAAATGTTCATCATTTTTGAATTGGTTTAGAACCTCTGCCAAAAATGATGCACACTTTTCTAGGACACTCTGGATTTTTGAATTAAATCATAAGTATTTGAACTTGAACATTTAAATTTTATAAAATATTTTAAATGTCCAAATAATCTTGAAAGCAATTGAGGGCTGCTGGAAATATTTTCAAAAGTGCCCACAATTATTTTCAGGATTCTACAGAATGAATTAGTATTTTTACTAATACAAAACAGAGAAATAAAATAGAAAACTGAAACAGAATAAAGGAGAGAGAGAGAGAGAAACCCACCTGGGCCTCACCTATGCTGGCCCAGCCCACCTGGCCTAGTGCCAGTCATCCCTAACCTCTGCTAGTAGGCAGAGGCGGGATAGCGCACGCGCGCGCGAGGCGCCACGCCTCCTCCTGCTTGTCGCCGACCGCCTGGAGCTTGCTAGGGACGCCACGCACGTCCCCAAGTCCCACCTTCTCGCTCTCGTCCCCGTTCCCCGCCCCTCTCTTGCTCCGCACCTCGGACCCGAACACGTCCGTCACCGCCGCTCACTGCCATCGCGCCCACCGCCGTCCCCTTGCCCCGTTGCCGTTTCCTCTAGCTTCCCCGTCGACACCGTGAAGCTCCAAGCCGAAGAACACAACCTCGGGTGCCTGGATCCGTCGCCCTCGAGCTTGTCACCGCCGCATCTGGCCGCCGGAGGTCGTCGTCGATACGTGCGCTAGAGGTCGTCCCCGAGCCCGCTGACTGTTGTCGACCCCACTATGAGCTCCTCTTCAATTCCCCTCTGTCCCCGCATGCTTTTGCTCGCTCTAGCCATGACAACCACCGGAGCCGAGAGCTCCGTGCCGCCGGCCATGGTGCCGCCGTGGCCAGAACCCGAACCAGTCGCTCCCGCACGCGTCATCGTTCTCCTCACCTCTCTAGGAGCCCGTAGCCACCACCAGATCCTCCCCACGTGCCCTACAGCCACCGCCCGAGCTCACCCGAGCTCCGGCCGCGCCGCGAGCTCCATTCTGGCGAGCTCCGGCGCCCCCGCGGCCACCCACCTGCTCCTCTGGATGCGGGAGAGAACGGGCTACGCCCTAGTGGTCTCCGCGCGTCCAGCCTCCGCCGTTGTTTTGGTCGCCGCCGGCCGAACCCCGGCGACAGCCGACATGGCGCGTCATTAGGACTAACCCCCCATAATTAGCCACCTCACTGTCATTGACAGCGGGCCCCATCGCCGGTCAAACCCAGTCAGCGCTGGATTTGACCGGGTTTGCCTAGTGAGTCATTGACCAGTGGGTCCCACTGGTCAGGTTTGACGTGGACCGGGTCTGTTGACGTGCTGAGGTCAGCATGACGCAATGCCGACGGAGTAATATACTTTTCTGGATTTATTCTGTTCAGGAAATTCCAGAAATTAGTGTAAACTTCAAAAATTCATATAAAATCAACCGTAACTCGGAATGAAATAAGTTATATATGAAAAATGATCAGAAAAATCCAATCTATCCATCTGTACTGGTTTCATGCATGTTTAAGCAACCTAAACTTGCTGTTTAGTGCAAAACATGATAAGGCACTATTTAAATTCATAAGTTGAGTTTGGGATTGAACCTTTGGTTCAAAATGACTCAAACCCAGCTGGTTGTAGTTGCATTAGCCCAACACACTCATTTTGCCATGTCCTGATCATGCATCATATTGAGCATTGCATTGATTGTGTTCTTCCTTGTTTGCCGGTAATTGTCCCCTTTGAGTAGACGACGTTCCGACGATGAGATCGATGACACCGATGAAGAGCTATTACTATCTTCAGAAGTGCCAGGCAAGCAAACCCCCTTGTTCATTCCGATACAATCCCACTCTCTCGCTCCTGCTCTCTTTTACTACATTAGGACAACAACGATTCAACTGTTACATGCTACGGTAGTTGAACCCCCTTTTCCTCTGCATGACCTGTTGATACGTCTCCGTCGTATCTACTTTTACAAACACTTTTGCCCTTGTTTTGGACTCTAACTTGCATGATTTGAATGGAACTAACCCGGACTGACGCTGTTTTTAGCAGAATTGCCATGGTGTTTTTTATGTGCAGAAACAAAAGTTCTCAGAATGACCTGAAACTCCACGAAACTTATTTTTGGAAAATATTAAAAATACTGGAAGAAGAATCCACGTCAGGGGGCCTCCACCTGTCCACGAGGGTGGGGGGCGCGCCTGCCCCCCTGGGCGCGCCCCCTGCCTCGTGGGCCCCCTCACGCTCCACCGACCTCAACTCCAACTCCATATATTCGTGTTCGGGGAGAAAAAAATCAAAGAGAAGGATTCATCACGTTTTACGATACGGAGCCGCCGCCAAGCCCTAAAACCTCTCGGGAGGGCTGTTTTGGAGTCCGTTCGGGGCTCCGGAGAGGGGAATCCGTCGCCGTCGTCATCATCAACCATCCTCCATCACCAATTTCATGACGCTCACCGCTGTGCGTGAGTAATTCCATCGTAGGCTTGCTGGACGGTGATGGGTTGGATGAGATTTATCATGTAATTGAGTTAGTTTTGTTAGGGTTTGATCCCTAGTATCCACTATGTTCTGAGATTGATGTTGCTATGACTTTGCTATGCTTAATGCTTGTCACTAGGGCCCGAGTGCCATGATTCCAGATCTGAACCTATTATGTTTTCATGAATATATGTGAGTTCTTGATCCTATCTTGCAAGTCTATAGTCACCTACTATGTGTTATGATCCGGCAACCCCGAAGTGACAATAATCGGGACCACTCCCGGTGATGACCATAGTTTGAGGAGTTCATGTATTCACTATGTGTTAATGCTTTGGTCCGGTACTCTATTAAAAGGAGGCCTTAATATCCCTTAGTTTCCGCTAGGACCCCGCTGCCACGGGAGGGTAGGACAAAAGATGTCATGCAAGTTCTTTTCCATAAGCACGTATGACTATATTCGGAATACATGCCTACATTACATTGATGAATTGGAGCTAGTTCTGTGTCATCCTATGTTATGATTGTTACATGATGAACCGCATTCGGCCTAATTCTCCATCACCGATCCAATGCCTACGAGCTTTTCACATATTGTTCTTCGCTTATTTACTTTTCCGTTGCTACTGTTACAATCACTACAAAACCCAAAAATATTACTTTTGTTCTCGTTACCATTACTTCCATATTACTTTGCTACTAAATACTTTGCTGCAGATATTAAGTTATCCAAGTGTGGCTGAATTGACAACTCAGTTGCTAATACTTGAGAATATTCTTTGGCTCCCCTTGTGTCAAATCAATAAATTTGGGTTGAATACTCTACCCTCGAAAACTGTTGCGATCCCCTATACTTGTGGGTTATCAAGACTATTTTCTGGTGCCGTTGCCGGGGAGCATAGCTCTATTCTTTGAGCCACTTGGGATTTATATCTGCTGGTCACTATGAAGAACTTGAAAGACGTGAAAACAAAAAATTATCCCTCAACTACGAGGGGAGGTAAGGAACTGCCATCTAGCTCTGCACTTGATTCACCTTCTGTTTTGAGTAAGCTTGCGACACCTAAACCTGCTTCTGCTATTCAGTCTGATATGTCGCATGTTATTGATGATGCCACTTTTGCTATGCATGATACTTATGATGAAACTACTTCTATGCTTGATACTACTGTGCCACTTGGTGAATTTCTTGATGAACAACTTGCTAGGGCTAGAGAGAATGAAATTATTGAAACTGATAATATTGAAGATAGTGATGATGAAGACTCTCCCCCTAATAAATATGAATTACCTGTTGTTCCTGAGGGTTATGTTATGGATGAAGAAGCTGCTAGAGCTATTTTAGCTTGCAATGATAGATATGATCTTAAGAAGTTATTAGCTAAATGGAAGCAGCGATCTCTTAATGCCAGAATGAAACCTGACCCTGCTTTTGCTACTTCACCTATCTGTGTTACTGATAAGGATTATGAATTCTCTGTTGATCCTGATATAATTACTTTGGTTGAATCTGATCCTTTTTATGGCTATGAATCTAAAACTGTTGTGGCACATCTTACTAAATTAAATGATATAGCCACCCTGTTCACTAATGATGAGAGAACTCGCTACCTTTATATTCTTAAAATATTTCCGTTCTCATTAAAGGGTGATGCTAAGATATGGTTTAATTATCTTGATCCTGGTTGTGTGCGTAGTCCCCAAGATATGATTTATTACTTCTCTGCTAAATATTTCCCTGCTCATAAGAAACAAGCTCCTTTAAGGGAAATATATAATTTTGTGCAAATTGAAGAAGAGAGTCTCCCACAAGCTTGGGGAAGGCTTCTCCAATTACTTAATGCTTTGCCAGATCATCCTCTTAAGAAAAATGAAATACTTGATATCTTTTATAATGGACTAACCGATGCTTCCAGAGATTACCTGGATAGTTGTGCTGGTTCTGTTTTCAAGGAAAGAACACCGGATGAAGCTGAAATTTTATTGAATAATATATTGACAAATCAAAATAATTGGACACTTCCTGAGCCAATTCCTGAGCCTATTCCTAAACCAACTCCGAAGAAGAGGGGTGTTCTATTTCTCAGTCCTGAAGATATGCAAGAGGCAAATAAATCTATGAAAGAAAAAGGTATTAAAGCTGAAGATGTTAAGAATTTACCTCCTATTGAAGAAATACATGGTCTTCATTTACCGCCTGTTGAAGAAATATATGATCCTAATCCATTACCTTTCAAAGAAATTCATGGTCTTGATAACCCGACATAGGTAGTAAAGGTAAATTCTCTCTATAGATTTGATGAAGGTGATATCCCTCGTTATAAGTCTGCTAGACAATGCTTAGATGAGTTTGACAATTTCATTGTTAAACAAGAAAACTTTAATGCTTATTTTGGTAGACAGTTGAAATATAATTCTGACACACTTGAACACTTGGGTGATTATATGTCTAGAGTTAAAGGTGAACTTAAACTCATTAGTAAACATGCTTCTATGGTTACCACTCAAGTAGAACAAGTACTTAAAGCTCAAAATGATTTGCTCAATGAATTGAATAGTAAGAATAATGACTATGCTGTTAGAGTGGCTACTAGAACTGGTAAAATGACTCAGGAACCTCTGTATCCTGAAGGCCATCCTAAGAGAATTGAGCAGGATTCTCAGAGAAATAACTTAGATGCACCTAGTCCTTCTAAAAAGAAGAAAAAGAAAAATGATAGGACTTTGCATGCTTCTAGTGAACCTATTGCTGAAACACCTGAAAATCCAAATGATATTTCTATTTCTGATGCTGAAACACAATCTGGTAACAAACATGAACCTAGTGATAATGTTAATGTTAATGTTCATGATGATGCTCAACCTAGCAATAATAATGAAGTAGAAATTGAACCTGCTGTTGATCTTGACAACCCACAATCAAAGAATCAACGTTATGATAAGAGAGACTTTGTTGCTAGGAAGCACGGTAAGGAAAGAGAACCTTGGATTCAGAAACCCATGCCTTTTCCTCCCAAACCATCCAAGAAAAAGGATGATGAGGATTTTGAGCGCTTTGCTGAAAGGATTAGACCTATCTTCTTGCGTATGCGTTTGACTGATATGCTCAAAATGAATCCTTATGCTAAGTATATGAAAGAAATTGTCACTAATAAAAGAAAGATACCGGAAGCTGAAATTTCCACCATGCTTGCTAATTACACTTTTAAGGGTGGAATACCTAAGAAACTAGGAGATCCAAGAGGACCAACTATACCATGCTCCATTAAAAGAAACTATGTTAAAACTGCTTTATGTGATCTTGGAACCGGTGTTAGTGTTATGCCTCTCTCTTTATATCGTAGACTTGATTTGAATAAGTTGACACCTACTGAAATATCTTTGCAAATGGCTGATAAATCAACTTCCATACCTGTCGGTATTTGTGAGGATGTGCCTGTTGTGGTTGCAAACATTACTATTTTAACGGACTTTGTTATTCTTGATATTCCCGAGGACGATAGTATGTCTATTATTCTTGGAAGACCTTTTTTGAATACTGCAGGGGCTGTTATTGATTGCAACAAAGGCAATGTCACTTTTCATGTTAATGGTAATGAGCATACGGTACACTTTCCGAGGAAACAACCTCAAGTTCATAGTATAAATTCTATTGGAAAAATTCCATCAATTATTTTTGGAGGTTTTGAATTTCCTCTACCTACTGTCAAGAAGAAATATGATATTCTTATTATTGGGGACGTGCATATCCCCGTTGAGGTAACATAGTGTTATTCAAAATTTCTCCGGTTCCATGTTAGTCAGAATGAGTTTGTTAACAAGACTTGATCAACCTTGTTAGTGGATTCCTTTTGATGAGCATGAGATGGATGAAACTAGGAGGCACGACTTTCTGTACCCTCTCTCTACTTTCTGTTATTTAGTTGAAATAAAGCAAAAATAGTATTTTCCTGTCAGTTTTCTGAATTATCCGTGCAATATAAAAATACCCCGAAAATAAAAGTTCTCCAAATGCCCTGCCAATTTAATATGATTTTTTCTGGAATATTTGAGAATATCTGGCACTGAGAACACAGCAGGGGGAGCAAGCACCTGGCCACGAGGGTCCAGGGCGCGCCCATCCCTACAGGGCGCGCCCCCCTGCCTCGTGGGCCCACGGTGGCTCCCCTCCACTTATTCCTGCACCCACACACTTCTTCTTCCTCCCAAAAAAATCACCATTCAGCTCAAGCACGAGTTCTAGCTCATTTTGCTGTGATTTTCGATCTCCTTGCTCAAAGCACCTCTCACAAAACTGCTTGGGGGGATTGTTCCTTGGTATGTGACTCCTCCATTAGTCCAATTAGTTTTTGTTGTAGTGCTTTATTCATTGCAAATTTGTGCTACCTAGGTGACCATGTTCTTGAGCTTGCATGCCAAATTTATATGGTTCCAAGTAGTTCTAATGCTTGATATAGTCTCTAGGCACTTGTAGTAGTAGTTGCTATCAATTTTGTTGAGCTTGGTTCACTTTTATTTGAAGTTACTAAAAATTTCAGAATTTTTCAGAAAATAATGAAGAGATTTTTTAGGGGCTCATCGAGCCGAAGCTCGAAGGAAAAGCAAAGTGAAGAAGCAGAGAGGCCCAAATATAATTTACCTTGCACCGCGGAGGTTCGGCCGTGTGAATGGCCTTCCAATGATTTCTTGAGAGCAGCCGGGATTTATGATGATTTTTATGAATTGGCTGAGAATGCAGGCCTCACCGACTTCCTCCGCGACCAACGCAAACAGTATCTCTTACTCACCAATACTTTTGTGCAAAACTTCTACTATTATCCTAAGGAATCACCTTCTCCAGCAGAGTTTCATTTATATGATGTGGTTAAGAAGATGTCACTAGACGAATTTTGCAAGGTTTGCAAAATACCTTTCGAGGGTAGCTTAGAAGAACCACATCGTAAAGATGTGGACGGGTTTATTGACACTATTACTGTAGGGGAAACTAGGAAGGTTTCCGATGCAAGAATCACTAGCATACATTTTCCTGTTTTACGCTACTTTGCAATATTTGCTAGTCATTGCTTAATTGGTCGCGGAAACTGTGGAAACCTTAGTGTTCCTGATATTATTATTTTGTTCCATGGTTTATTTTGTGATAATACTGTTAGTATGGGCGGTATTATTGCCAAACGGTTAAGTCTGAACCATACAAAGGGCCCCATCTTTGGAGGTGTCTATGCTTCACACCTTGCTGCATATTATAACATACCTATTAGGCACTATGAAAAAGAAGAAAAATTGTTGCCCACTGTTTATTTAGATTATAAGAGTATGGTAGCACATGACTTTATTGTTAAGAATAGGGAAGGGGCGCTTAAATACAAATTGTTCTTTGATAAACATCACCCCGAGACTATTACCTTGCCTGCTCCTTCCTTGTTTGATTTATCTGCAGGTCCGTATCTCGTTCCGCTGGCGGCCATTCACGCCTACCGGAACCCTACATCAGCCACAGAGCCAGAGCCGGAACCACAATTTGAACCTCCACGACAGTCTAATTACCAGTGGGATCCGGAGATGATTGCCAACCAGTGGAAATCAGGGGCTTCTTCATCTCAGTATGACCCCAAATACAACTATGGATATCCGCCAGGCCATCCGTGGCAATAAACCAACTTAGGCCAAAAGCCTAAGCTTGGGGGAGTACGTATTTCTCACCGACGTTACATTCATGTTCACACACTCATTGCTAGATGTCGGTGCTCATACTTTTTCACTGTAATATCCATGTTAGTTTATTTTCTTTTTACGATTTTTCTTGTGTGTTTAATAAACCTTAAGAAAAACCAAAAAAATTAGTTGTAGCTTTTAGTTAGTTCACTTTTCTTGCTGTAGTAATAATTAAAAAGAAAACCCAAAAAGATTTCCCGTTCTTCTTTTGCTTGTTGGGAGCTTTCCCGTGTAAATAGTTTTATTTTCTTTTCTTTTCTTTGGGGGTCGATAGGAGAAGACCATAATTAAATTGTCGAAGTGGCTCTTATATGCATTATTGTTGATTTAACCAAGAGCCCATATTGCCTTGTCTTCTCCTGTTTATTGAATGCTCGCAGATTCCAGCTTAGTCCAATGCACGTGCACTCTTATTATTTTCACATTGTTCGGTCGTGCAAGTGAAAGGCAATTATGACGATATATGATGGACTGATTGAGATGAGAGAAGCTGGTATGAACTCGACCTCTCTTGTTTTTGTAAATATGATTAGTTAATCGTTCCTGATTCAGCCTATTATGGATCATGTTTGCAATGACAATTAGAGATCATAGTTGCTCGTGCCATGCTTGATTAGCTATGAGTTATAATGGTTTACCTTGCGTGCCAACATGCTATTAAAATGGTTGTGATGTGGTATAGTGGGTGGTATCCTCCTTTAAATGATTCAAGTGACTTGACTTGGCACATGTTCACACATGTAGTTGAAACAAATCAACATAGCCTTTACGATATTTATGTTCATGGTGGATTATATCCTACTCATGCTTGCACTCAATGTTCATTAATTTTAATGCATGTTCATGACTGTTGTCGCTCTCTAGTTGGTCGCTTCCCGGTCTTTTTCTAGCCTTCACTTGTACTAAGCGGGAATACTGCTTGTGCATCCAATCCCTTAAACCCCAAAGTTATTCCATATGAGTCCACTATACCTTCCTATATGCGGTATCTACCTGCCGTTCCAAGTAAATTTGTATGTGCCAAACTCTAAACCTTCAAATGAAATTCTGTTTTGTATGCTCGAATAGCTCATGTATCAACGAGGGTTGTCCTTATCTTCCATGTTAGGCGGGTTATTCTCAAGAGGAGTGGACTCCTCTCCTCACTCACGAGAAAATGGCTGGTCACCGGGATGCCCAGTCCCATGCTTTATGCAAATCAAATCAAAATAATTGCAAACAAAACTCCCCCTGGGACTGTTGCTAGTTGGAGGCACTCGTTGTTTCGAGCAAGCCATGGATTGATGCTTGTTGGTGGAGGGGGAGTATAAACTTTACCATTATGTTTGGGAACCGCCTATAGCGTGTGTAGCATGGAAGATATCGCCATCTCTCGGTTGTTATGTTGACAATGAAAGTATGCCGCTCAAAATATTATTTATCTCTATTTCAAAACCGAGCTCTGGCACCTCTACAAATCCCTGCTTCCCTCTGCGAAGGGCCTATCTATTTACTTTTATGTCGAGTCATCACCCTCTCACTAAAAAGCACCAGCTGGAGAGCACTGCTGTCATTTGCATTCATTACTATTAATTTATGTTGGGTATGACTATGACTGGATCTCTTATACCATGAATTACAATGTCTAGTCATTCCTTGATCTTTAAATGTGCTCTGCATTTATGTTTTGCGGTCTCAGAAAGGGCTAGTGAGATACCATCTTATTATATCATGATTGTTTTGAGAAAGTGTTGTCATCTGAGATTTATTATTATTGCTCGCTAGCTGATTATGCCATTGACATGAGTAAACATCAGACCTAAGAGTTATTGTGAATATGGTTAGTTCATAATCTTTGCTAAAAACTTGAATGCTGGCTTTACATATTTACAACAACAAGAGCAAACGGAGTTTGTAAAAGTTTTTCTTTATCACTTTCAGTTTATCAACCGAATTGCTTGAGGACAAGCAAAGGTTTAAGCTTGGGGGAGTTGATACGTCTCCGTCGTATCTACTTTTCCAAACACTTTTGCCCTTGTTTTGGACTCTAACTTGCATGATTTGAATGGAACTAACCCGGACTGACGCTGTTTTCAGCAGAATTGCCATGTGTTATTTATGTGCAGAAACAAAAGTTCTCGGAATGACCTGAAACTCCACGGAACTTATTTTTGGAAAATATTAAAAATACTGGAAGAAGAATCCACGTCAGGGGGGCCTCCACCTGTCCACGAGGGTGGGGGGCGCGCCCCCTGCCTCGTGGGCCCCCTCACGCTCCACCGACCTCAACTTCGACTCCATATATTCGTGTTCGGGGAGAAAAAAATCAGAGAGAAGGATTCATCGCGTTTTACGATACGGAGCCGCCGCCAAGCCCTAAAATCTCTCGGGAGGGCTGATCTGGAGTCCGTTCGGGGCTACGGAGAGGGGAATCCGTCGCCATCATCATCATCAACCATCCTCCATCACCAACTTCATGATGCTCACCGCCGTGCGTGAGTAATTCCATCGTAGGCTTGCTGGACGGTGATGGGTTGGATGAGATTTATCATGTAATTGAGTTAGTTTTGGTAGGGTTTGATCCCTAGTATCCACTATGTTCTGAGATTGATGTTGCTATGACTTTGCAATGCTTAATGCTTGTCACTAGGGCCCGAGTGCCATGATTTCAGATCTGAACCTATTATGTTTTCATGAATATATGTGAGTTCTTGATCCTATCTTGCAAGTCTATAGTCACCTACTATGTGTTATGATCCGGCAACCCTGAAGTGACAATAATTGGGACCACTCCCGGTGATGACCATAGTTTGAGGAGTTCATGTATTCACTATGTGTTAATGCTTTGGTCCGGTACTCTATTAAAAGGAGGCCTTAATATCCCTTAGTTTCCGCTAGGACCCCGCTGCCACGGGAGGGTAGGACAAAAGATGTCATGCAAGTTCTTTTCCATAAGCACGTATGACTATATTCGGAATACATGCCTACATTACATTGATGAATTGGAGCTAGTTCTGTGTCACCCTATGTTATGATTGTTACATGATGAACCGCATTCGGCCTAATTCTCCATCACCGATCCAATGCCTACGAGCTTTTCACATATTGTTCTTCGCTTATTTACTTTTCCATTGCTACTGTTACAATCACTACAAAACCCAAAAATATTACTTTTGCTATCGTAACCATTACTTCCATATTACTTTGCTACTAAATACTTTGCTGCAGATATTAAGTTATCCAGGTGTGGCTGAATGTACAACTCAGTTGCTAATACTGGAGAATATTCTTTGGCTCCCCTTGTGTCGAATCAATAAATTTGGGTTGAATACTCTACCCTCGAAAACTGTTGTGACCCCCTATACTTGTGGGTTATCATGTGTCATTGCACAGTAAATAGATGAAACCCACTAGCATGAGTAGGAGTTGTTTGAGCCCTTATGTGCCTACTCATTCATCCTTGTTTTGTCATGCCTGCTACTACTTAGAGTTGAGTCAGGTCCGATTCATCGGGGATGAATTGGAATGTGGTGAACATGTCCTACTGTTGAGAGCTAAGTGTGTGAACACGATTTGGTAAAGGTAGCGGTGAGAGGCCATGTAGGAGTACATGGTGGGTTGTCTCATTGAAGCCGTCCTCAGGAACCGAGTTCTGTGTTTGTGATCCATGAACAGCTACTACCACTCATTGGTATCCTTAATTGACCCTCTCGACTTATTAGCCGCCCTTGTCCTCTGTCCAGGAGTTGCAAGTAGTTTCGGGAGGCCATGCGCAGTGCTGACCCGAGGGGTGGGCTGTGGTGCGGTAGGCACGTGGCCGGGTATGCCGGGCGCCAGTTTGGTGTCGCGGAACCCTATACACATCGTTCGGGGCCGTATGTGGAAACCTCGGCCGGACTCCCTGCGGATGGAACCTGAATAGGCGATAAACCTGGACTAGGGACTTGTGTGGTTAGTTAGGTCGTGGCTGACACCCTCGCCAGGCTTCCGCTTGAAGGTTGCCGAGATACATGACGTGTACATGGCAGTAAGTGGCGAGAGCGTGTGTGAAGAAGTACAACCCTACAGGGTTAACATCATCTATTTGAATAGCTGCGTCCGCGGTAAAGGACCTCTGGGTTGCCTATACAGTTCATAGACAAGTGAAAGTGGATACTCGAAAATGCGCAAGATAAGTGTGAGTGCTATGGATGGCGTTGTCGTAGGGAGACGGGAGCGGATCCATAGTGGTGTATTGATATGGTGAATATGTGGACTCGTGTGCGCCACCTCAAAAGAGTTACTTGCATTCATAGTTTAGGATAGCCACCAAGTCAAAGCTGGCTTGCTGCAGTTAAACCCCACCATTCCTTTGTTGATAATGATGCATATGTAGTTAGTTCTGATGTAAGTCTTGCTGGGTACATTTGTACTCACGTTTGCTTAATTTATGTTTTTGCAGAGAGACTTCAGTCTCGCTAGTAGTTCCGCGTGGACTTCGACGTTTAGCTTGTTACCTCAGCTACGATCTTGTGCCCTTGGCAGGATCTTGTAGATAGTCAGGCTTCTCAGCCCTTTTCATTTGTAGATGTCTGTACTCAGACATGTTAAGCTTCCGCATGTGCTTTTGACTTGTATGCTCTGAATGTTGGGTCATGAGACCCAGGTTTGTGATATCTCGCTCCTCGGAGCCTAATGTATAAATACTTTGAGTTGTAGAGTTTTGTTGTGATGCCATGTTGTATTTGCACATATCGAGCATATTGTGTGTATGATTTGAAATGCTTGGTATGTGTGGGATCCGACAACCTAGTTGTTTATCCTTGGTAGCCTCTCTTATCGGGAAATGTCTCCTAGTGCTTCCACTGAGCCATGGTAGCTTGCTACTGGTCCGGAACACTTAGGCTGGCCGGCATGTGTCCTTCTTCGTTCCTGTGTCTGTCCCTTCGGGGAAATGTCACGCGGTATCTACCGGAGTCCTGTTAGCCTGCTACAGCCCGGATTCTCTGGAGTCCTGTTAGCCCAGCTGCTACAGCCCGGATTCTCCGGAGTCCTGTTAGCCCAGTTGCTACAGCCCGGATTCACTCGCTGATGACCGACACGTTCGTTGCTGGGTCATGTATGCATGTCCCTGTAAGTTAGTGCCACTTTGGGTTTACGACTAGTCATGTCGGCCCGGGTTCTTTGTCATATGAATGCTAGCGACACTATCATATACGTGAGCCAAAAGGCGCAAACGGTCCCGGGCCAGGTAAGGTGGCACCCGTGGGAATACCATGCGTGAGGCCGCAAAGTGATATGATGTGTTACATGCTAGATCGGTGTGACTCAGGATCGGGGTCCTGACAGCTTTGGTATCAGAGCCTGACTGCCTATAGGATTACCAAGCCAAACTGGTCGAAGTTGAGTCTAGAAATGCTTTAGTTATATAAGGGAATTGATTGTGGAAGGGAACGTAAGGCTCTTTTTACTCCTTTACCTTATGCCCTTCTGATCTGAGTCAACCTCTTCTTTTCTACGGGGGTTAAGAACTAGGCTTCTCATCTTTCTATCAGGATCACGTGTTACTAATTTGTAGACCTATAAGATTAATGGTTTCAAGCCCCAGTTCAGTTCCTACTACTTCATTGGTTTTCTCTTTTCTTTATGCTCTTGTGCCCTAGAGTGAAATGATGGTTGCTTCGTCCGTCCAGCTTAATGCGGGAAAGGTGGGGCTTTGTGATTTGACCCCTCATCGCTCATTTACTACTACTGCGGCGCTACGACCGGGGTGCCTCCAAGTCCAACCGCTGCTCTGAACTGTAATTTGGTGCATCGCACGTGGGACAAGACGGTGGATGAGCCACATGTCGGCCAGAGGGGTCCTGTTAAGTGTGTCACCATTTCGTGTGCGGACTGACCCGTGATAATCCCCAAGTGCAGGGAATCATCATAGCAATTTCCAAAGGTGGAAGTGATAAGTATGGAGTGTCGAACCCACAAGGAGCTTAAGGTAAGATCAATATTCTCTCAAGCCCTATCTGCCACTGATACGACTCTACGTGCACCGAACGTTTGCTTCCAACTAGCAACGAGAAATAAAACTACGTTGTGGGTATGAAGTGGATAACTTTGTATGATATCGGAGAGCTAAAATATAAAAGTAGGTGCTGTTATCATGAAGTTAGAATATATTACTAAATATTATAAATAGCGAGTGTGGAATAATGGTGGATCGGTGTGCGGAATTGTCCTAGGCAATTGTTAACAAGACCGATAGTCGTCATTGCAATTTCATATGAGGGAGAGGCATAAGCTAACATACTTTCTCTACTTGGATCATATGCACTTATGATTGGAACTCTAGCAAGCATCCGCAACTACTAAAGATCATTAAGGTAAAACCCAACCATAGCATTAAAGCATCAAGTCCCCTTTATCCCATACGCAACAACTCCCTTACTCGGGTTTAAGCTTCTGTCACTCTAGCAACCCACTATAAGCGAATCATGAATGTATTGCAACACCCTACAGCGGGAACCCCTCACGCTTGTGCGACACGGAGGGCACCATAGGACAGCATCAAATTAAAACATACAACTCATACCAATCTAGATCATCAATCAACCCAAAGACAAAAGATATCTACTCAAAACATCATAGGATGGCAACACATCATTGGATCATAATATGTGGCATAAAGCACCATGTTCAAGTAGGGATTACAGCGAGGTGCGGGAGAGTGGACCGCGTAAAAGAGATGAGGATGGTGATGTTGATGAAGACGATCACCGCGGCGATGGTTCCCCTCCCGATGGCACTCCGGCACCACCAAGAGAGAGGAGGAGAGGTTCTCCCCCTTGTGCTTCCTCCTCCATGGCCTCCCCCCTAGATGGGGAAAGGTTCTCCCTCTGATCCTTGGCCTTCATGGCGATGATGGCCTCTCCGGGATACTCCTCCATGGCCACCGGTGATGATGGTCCCCTCCGGCAGGGTGCCAGAGAGGGCCTAGATTGATTTCTCGTGGCTACAGAGGCTTGCTGCGGCGGAACTTCCGATCTAGGTTAATTTTCCGAGGTTTCTGTATTTATAGGAATTTTTAGCGTCGGTCTCACATCAAGGAGGTGCCCGAGCTGTCCACGAGGCAGGCCCACGCGCCCGGGGGGTGGGCGCGCCCCCCAGCCTCGTGGGCAGCTCGGGACTCTTCTGGCCCAACTACGATGCTCCGTGGTCTTCTTTTGGTCCATAAAAAATCATCAAAAATTGGCACGTCAATTGGACTCCGTTTGGTATTCCTTTTCTGCAAAACTCAAAAACAAGGAGAAAACAGAAACTGGCACTGGGCTCTAGGTTAATAGGTTAGTCCCAAAAATCATATAAAATAGCATATAAATGCATATAAAACATCTAGGATGGATAATACAATAGCATGAATACTTCATAAATTATAGTTACGTTGGAGACGTATCAGCATCCCCAAGCTTAATTCCTGCTTGTCCTCGAGTAGGTAAATGATAAAAGAAATAATTTATGAAGTGTGAATGCTAGCAGGTGCACAAGTTTGATCAATGATAATTTCAATCACCTTTTCTAGCATCAATATATGTCATAACAGTAGCTCATCTCATAAAACTTTTCATGATCAAGTAACAAGCAATTCACATGTTAAAGTATAGATCATAAACTTTCTTGAAAACTAACAAACTATATTCTCAGTCATCAAACAATTGCAATTCATCTTATTTTCAGAATGGGTCTATGTCAGAGCTTTGATTTAGCAAACTTCACATACTCAACTATCATTTAATCTTTCACAATTGCTAACATTCACGTGATATTTATGGGTTCAATGTTTTAGTCAGACACAGAGAAAGATAGGGGCTTATAGATTCGCCTCCCAACCTTTTACCTCAAGGGTAATGTCAACAATAATAGTTCATGATGCCTTACATCCAATTGGATATATATATGTATATATATATATCAGAATCTTTCCAACACAATGTGCTTGCCAAAGGATAAAATGTAAAAAGGAAAGGTGAAAAATCACCATGACTCTTGCATAAGGGTAAGAGATAAAAGTAAAAGATAGGCCCTTTGCAGAGGGAAGCAGACGTTGCCATGCGCTTTCAGGGTTGGATGCACAAAATCTTAATGCGAAAGAACGTCATTTTATATTGCCACTTGTGATATGGACCTTTATTATGCAGTTCGTCGCTTTTATTTCTTCCACATCACAAGATCATATAAAGCTTATTTCCTCCACACTAATCAATCATACATATTTAGAGAGCAATTTTTATTGCTTGCACCGATGACAACTTACTTGAAGGATCTTACTCAATCCATAGGTAGGTATGGTGGACTCTCATGGCAAAATCGGGTTTAAGGGTATTTGGAAGCACAAGTAGTATCTCTACTTAGTGCAAAGAATTTGGCTAGCATGAGGGGGAAATGCAAGCTCAACGTGTTGGGCGATCCATGACAATATACTTTATTTCAGATATAAGAAAACATAACCCATTACGTTGTCTTCCTTGTCCAACACCAACCTTTTAGCATGTTATATTTTAATGAGTGCTCACAATTACAAAAGATGTCCAAGATAGTATATTTATATGTGAAATCCCTCTTCCTTCAATATTCTTTCATGAATTGTTCAAGTGACCAATTCTACGTTTGCTAACTTTCAATAAGTTTACTACCTATACTTATTATGCGTGAAGTCATTACTCCCCATGTTATAAGCATATGAAACATATATAAATTTAGGTTTATGACATTCAATTTATTCAACCATTTACTCATAGGATATACGTGAGGCACATGAGTAAATGACAAACTACTCCAAAAGATATGAGTGAAGTACACCGAGTAGTCAAATAATTAACTAGCCATGGGAGGATTCTTTTTCATTCAATATTTCAGATCCAATGATTTTATTTAAACAGCAATTAAAATTGAAAATACGCTCCAAGCAAAACACATATCATGTGACGAATAAAAATATAGCTCCGAGTAAGGTATACCGATAGTTTTGAAGACGAAAGAGGGGATGCCTTCCGGGGCATCCCCAAGCTTAGGTACTTGCGTCTTCCTTTAATATTACCTTGGGGTGCCTTTGGCATCCCCAAGATTAGGGTATTTCCACTCCTTATTCTCCTCATATCGATATCTCACCCAAAGCTTGAAAACTTCAATCACACAAAACTTAACCAAACTTCATGAGATAGGTTAGTATGATAAAGAGTAAACCATTCACTTTGGTACTGTTAAGGACAAGTTCCATAATTGTTCTCACACAATGCCTACTGTACATATCATTTCTACAACTTATATTGAGAAATATAAGTCATAGAAACTAGAAAACAAGCAAACTATGCAATGAAAACAGAATCTGTCAGAAACAGAAAAGTATGTAATGATCTGAACATAAACCATACTTCTGCTACTCCAAAAATTATGAAATAAATTTGTGGACGTGAGGAATTTGTCTATTAATCTTCTGCAAAAAGAATCAACTAAAAAGCACTCTTCTGTAAAAAATGACAGCTAATCTCGTGAGGGCAAATTTCTGTTTTTTACAGCAAGATCACATTGACTTTCTCCCAAGTCTTCCCAAAGGTCTTACTTGGCACTTTATTGAAAGAAAAGCTATAAAACATGATTAATACAGTAGCTCAATCATGTAAACACACAAAAACAGTAAGGGTAAATATTGGGTTGTCTCCCAACAAGCGCTTTCCTTTAATGCCTTTTAGCTAGGCATGATGATTTCAATGATGCTCACATAAAAGACAAGAATTGAAACACAAAGAGAGCATCTTGAAGAATATGACTAGCACATTTAAATCTAACCCACTTCCTATGCCTAGGGATTTGGTGAGCACACAACTTATGGGAACAAGAATCAACTAGCATAGGAAGGCAAAACAAGTATAACTTCAAAACTTTAAGCACATAGAGAGGAAACTTGATATTATTGCAACTCCTACAAGCATGTATTCCTCCCGCATAAAATTTTTCAGTAGCATCATGAATAGAAACTTTGTTCTCATAATCAATTGTAACCTCTTCCGAAATAGTGGAATCATTACTAGCTAAAGTTGACACTCTTCCAAATCCACTTTCATAAATATCACACTAAGATTCAACACCCTCCAAAATAGTGGGATCACTAATTCCTAAAGTTGACACTCTTCCAAACCCACTTTAAATGATAGAATTATTCATACCCCAAAATATATAAGTGAAGTTCATGGAGCATTCTACAATTAACATAGACTAACCAATATCCAAGCTCAGTGTATATAAGTGAAGCACACGAAGCATTCTATAAAACCATACTCAAAAGATTTAAGTGAAGCACAAAGAGCAATTCTATAAGATCATACTTAAAAGATTTAAGTGAAGCACATGGAGTATTCTATAAATCAATGAAGGGCTATCTCATGCTTGCATGGTTCTTAAAGGAAAAACAAAAACACAAAGGATACAAATCATGTGAACAAAACAAAAACCGAGGTATACTGATATTTGTTGAAGAAGAAAGATGGGATGCCAACCGGGGCATCCCTTAGATGCTTGAGTATCCTTTGAAATATTTACTTGGGGTGCCTTGGGCATCCCCAAGCTTGAACTCTTGCCTCTCTTTATTCTTCTCATATTGATAGCTCCTCGACCTTCGGACACTTCATCCACACAAAACTTTAACAAAAACTTGTGAGATCCGTTAGTGTAATAAAGCAAATCACTACCTTTAGGTACTGTAATGAACTCATTATTTATTCATATTGGTGTTAAACCTACTGTATTCCAACTTCTCTATGGTTCATACCCCCCGATACTAGCCATAGATTCATTGAAATAAGCAAACAACACACGCAAAACAGAATCTGTTAAAAAATAGAACAGTCTGTAGTAATCTGGAAGTTTGGTAAACTTCTGTAACTCCTAAAATTATGAAATAAATTTGACAATTTGAAAAAATTGTACAGAAGTAATGTGCAAAAAGTTTCAGGCCCATTTGACTCTCCAGTAAAAAATGTAAATTCATGCACTACAGCCAAAGTTTCTGTTTTTGTTTTGCACATAGTAAACAAGCAATCTAATCATCCTAAAACCAAAGCTTGGCACATTATTTTTATAATACAATGGATATATACAAGGGGATAATTATTTACAGAGAAACTTCCATGAAAAATTCTACCTTGTTTCCGTGAGCATGAACACAAGTGCTCAAGGTCGACCCTCACTTCTTCAATGCATAACTTTCCAATCACTTCTCTTTTTGAAAAACTTTTTAGGCATGGGAGGCAAGTAATAATTTTTTTGTATTTTCATTCTTTTAATTTTTTTGTATGTTTCACCCACAACTAAACATAAACAAAAAGGAAAAACAAAATCTACTTAGTGAAGAAAGCAAACAAGCACACACGAGAATATCAACCCCACGCTATTGCTCCCCGGCAACGGCGCCAGAAAAGAGCTTGATAATCCCCAAGTGCAGGGAATCATCGTAGCAATTTCCAAAGGTGGAAGTGATAAGTATGGAGTTTCGAACCCACAAGGAGCTAAAGGTAAGATCAATATTCTCTGAAGCCCTATCTGCCACTGATACGACTCTACGTGCACCGAACGTTTGCTTCCAACTAGCAACGAGAAATAAAACTACATTGTGGGTATGAAGTGGATAACTTTGTATGATATTGGAGAGCTAAAATATAAAAGTAGGTGCTGTTATCATGAAGTTAGAATATATTACTAAATATTATAAATAGCGAGTGTGGAATAATGGTGGATCGGTGTGCGGAATTGTCCTAGGCAATTGTTAACAAGACCGATAGTCGTCATTGCAATTTCGTATGAGGGAGAGGCATAAGCTAACATACTTTATCTACTTGGATCATATGCACTTATGATTGGAACTCTAGCAAGCATCCGCAACTACTAAAGATCATTAAGGTAAAACCCAACCATAGCATTAAGGCATCAAGTCCCCTTTTATCCCATACGCAACAACTCCCTTACTCGGGTTTAAGCTTCTGTCACTCTAGCAACCCACTATAAGCGAATCATGAATGTATTGCAACACCCTACAGCGGGAACCCCTCACGCTTGCGCGACACGGAGGGCACCGTAGGACAACATCAAAGTAAAACATACAACTCATACCAATCTAGATCATCAATCAACCCAAAGACAAAAGATATCTACTCAAAACATCATAGGATGGCAACACATCATTGGATCATAATATGTGGCATAAAGCACCATGTTCAAGTAGGGATTACAGCGGGGTGCGGGAGAGTGGACCGCGTAAAAGATATGAGGATGGTGATGATGATGGTGATGTTGATGAAGACGATCACCGCGGCGATGTTTCCCCTCCCGATGGCACTCCGGCGCCACCAAGAGAGAGGAGGAGAGGTTCTCCCCCTTGTGCTTCCTCCTTCATGGCCTCCCCCTAGATGGGGAAAGGTGCTCTCTCTGATCCTTGGCCTTCATGGCGATGATGGCCTCTCCGGGATACTCCTCCATGGCCACCGGTGATGATAGCCCCCTCCGGTAGGGTGCCAGAGAGGGCTTAGATTGATTTCTCGTGGCTACAGAGGCTTGCGGCGGCGGAACTTCCGATCTAGGTTAATTTTCCAAGGTTTCTATATTTATAGGAATTTTTGGCGTCGGTCTCACATCAAGGAGGTGCCCGAGCTGTCCACGAGGCAGGCCCACGCGCCCGGGGGGTGGGCGCGCCCCCCACCCTCGTGGGCAGCTCGGGACTCTTCTGGCCCAACTACGATGCTCCGTGGTCTTCTTTTGGTCCATAAAAAATCATCAAAAATTGGCACGTCAATTGGACTCCGTTTGGTATTCCTTTTCTGCAAAACTCAAAAACAAGGAGAAAACGGAAACTAGCACTGGGCTCTAGGTTAATAGGTTAGTCCCAAAAATCATATAAAATAGCATATAAATGCATATAAAACATCTAAGATGGATAATATAATAGCATGAATACTTCATAAATTATAGATACGTTGGAGACGTATCACCCTGCTTGAGTTGCTACGCCAACACGACAGGAGCAGCCTACCACTTGGTTTTGCTCCTCGGTGAATCCCGACTATATTGATCTAAAAAGATACGTACTGTACTACCCTCTCCGTCTCGGTTTATAGGGCGCACACGTAGTTCTCGGTCATCCATTTGACTAACTAAATATGAGTTACTATGTCACAAAAAGTATGTCATTCGATTCTTAAGCGGATGTAGTTTCTAAACATATACTGTTCATCACATATATAGCCACTTAAATTCTCAACCTAGAACGACGTGCATGCCCTGTAAACCGATACGGAGGAAGTAGTAAAAATGAGGTGATTTTACCGAGCGATGGGCGGGGGAGCATGGCCTATCATGCCGTCCCACGTGTCATGATGTACCAAGGCGATGCGCGTGTCCCTCTTGAGGCAGAATAACGGCAGAAGCAATACTACGTGGTTTTCTTGAAGAAGATGATGGCGAAGCGAAGTGTGAAATAATGGTTGCTTCGTCCGTTTGGGAAGGTGCGGCATTGTGATTTGACGTTTCATTGCTCATTACTACTACTGGGGCGGTACGACTGGGGTGCGTCCCCCCTGCTGTTCTGCACTGTTAGTTGGTGCATGACACGTCGACCCGGTTGCTATATGTCCCACATGTCGGCGAGGGGAAGTACAGAATTCATGGAAGCGAGCGTCGACGAAGGAGTACAAGACACAGCTTGGTTTTTGCTGCTTCGCGCGATCCATCGATACAAACCCGAACTAAAAAAAGGCGAGGGCGGGTCTTTTCCTGCACGGCAGGCAGGGGAGTTTGGCATAGTCTGTTCGAGGCAACGAGGCAGGAAGGGAAACAAGCAAATAAAGGTTGAGCGACTTAGTTTTGGGAAAATTTGATTTTACGGAGTACGTACCCACTATGGAGGTAGTACACTGCTTACTACTCCCTCCTTTCCGGTTTATAGGGCTCGTCTAAAAAAATTAGTTTTTCCGTTTTATAAGTCTCAATTCTACTAGTAGTAGTAGTACCATCACATGTTGGATTTCGAGGTGCGTTAAATCACCCGATGCAAGCATTGTCAAGAGAAAACTCACCAATGCATGTAGAAGTTTATGGAAATTTAGTGGTCATGCATGCATTCGTTCTAATTAATGCCTCGGTAAACATAACTTCTTGAGAGAAACGAGCGTACATTACTTGTGCAAACTACGAAATTAATTCCACCACTCACCGTCTACCTTGGTTGGAGAGATTTTGAAATTGAGCCATAAAATGGAAAGGAGGGAGTAGTAACATAGCCTAGGGTAGCTTGCTGCACCACGGACTCCAAGGAAATTGTTGTAGGAGTACTACTCCTATATACTACTCCAAGGAAATTGAGCCATAAACTGGAAAGGAGGGAGTACTACTAAAGGACATATATTCCAAACAATATGATAATCTCTCTAACCAAGGTAGGGACGAGGAGTAAACGAAGGGAGTAGTAAAATTTTCTCCTCGTCCTGCGAGCCACCACGCGCGTGGGCGAGGGAGCGGGCGTAAGGCATAGTACTACTACCTCCGTCCTGGTTTATAGGTCACCTTTGTAGTTCGTGCCAAATTTTTACCAAATATTTAGCTAACAAAATGTTAATGCATGTCAACAAAAATTATATCGTTGGATTCGTATTTCAACATAGTTTTCAATGATATAATTTTTGGTAACATGCATGAACGTTTTGTTAGTTCAATCTATAGTCAAAATTTGACACAATATACAATGGGGACCAATAAACCAATATACAATGAGTAGTACTTCCGCCGTCCGAAAATACTTGTCCAAGGAATGGATGTATCTAGCTGTATTTTAGTTCTAGATACACCCATTTGTATTCATTTCTATGACAAGTATTTTCGGACGGAGGGAGTAGTAAGCAAGCTTCACCTCATCCCGCGAGCAACCGTGCCCGTGGGCGGGGGAGACGGCGTAGTAAGCAAGCTTCTCCTCATTCTGCGAGTTGACGGGACACATCAAAGTAATACGTACAGAGCATCTCGAGTGTATAGAACCTTGCCTCTAAGGTAGGCCCCACATGGTTTGCCTCTTTTTTAACATAACGCGTCAAGTCGCAATTTGTTTGTTCACCCGTGGTAGACGATCCTCCATCAAGTGGACAACCAGTACACGTGTCAAATTACCACGTGGGCTGCCTTTTCGTACATAAATGAGCTCCACCGTGTACTCGTGCGGGTGTGGTTGGGAAAGAGATGGGGGTACGTGCGCCGTGCGTGCACCTCTTCTCTTCGTGCACGTCCCCCACCTACGTGGGTGTGTGTGAGAGAGATACAAACCTAGACATAATGCGTCGTCCATCCCCATGCCTCCGCCCAGTCCGACCACCAGTCACCACCACGCCCCACTCCTCCTCACCTTATCTGTCATCTTTATCGAGACTAGCAATGTGCCCGTGCGTTGCAACGGATCCAAAGTAGAATAGTACTTGTTCACAAACTTGAAAGAAAACACTCTTGTTTTGATATACATATATACCACTAAAAATATATTACGTTTCACTCAAAATATATTTCTTAGGTTGTTTTGATGAGACGAGGGAGGGATGTGGTTGCTTTCAAGATTGGAGCAAAGAAGTGGGCTATTATTGCAAAAATGCCACAACTTACCTCGCAGCCATTAGATGTAAATCTAATGGTCAGAAATGATGGATGGCAGACACACCATCATCACCAACTGAGTCTTATATAGGAGTAGAGATATCATTTTTCGATGAAATTCTTGAGATACCTTTTTTCCGATAAAATTCTCGAGATACCATTAGTTTTTACACATGGGATTACTCCTGCATGGGTCAATCACAACAGGTGTTTTGTAAAAAAAATGCATCTTGATGTTCCCTGTAATGCACGGGCATCTTGCTAGTCCATGAAAACAACACATGGCAAAATTTCACGGCGAACGAGGGATTTGAATCTGCTGGGAGGGGCTGCTTGGATTTTGCCCGGGGTAGCCAAAATATTGGCGACCCTTTTGTCCACCGGTGCCTTTGCCACCGATGAACGAGGAATGGCTCAGGTGCTCATGCATCCTCCAGCGCGCACGTTGGAGATGAGCTCGCACGAGCTGTGCTTTTTTTGTCCCACCACGCCGCCCGAGCCGGCCGCATACCGACCGGCGACCCGCATATTATGCCATCCAACCGTAGCCGCACACATTCTGACAGCAACTCAACCAACTGGACGAAATTCATGCAAACATGGCGATAGTTCTCATAAAAAATGATAGAATTCATATAAAATACCAGATTTTCATACAAACATGACGGATTTTATTACATTCAAATCAACTAAGTGGTGCTAGTTCTGGACAACACAGGTATATAATACCTGGCCTAAATGGTCACCCGCCGATCCATTTGTGTTCCTCATGTCCGGCAGCACGATCACCGGACTGCCGGGAGCCCCGGAGGTATATGCTTCAGCGTGAAGGACGGCTCGCTTCCCCGCTGCCCAACTGATATGGTTGGCTGATGCCCAAGATGATGGTGGAAGGGGGCTTCTCTGCTTCCGTGGAGCCCATGCGGGGTCGACGAAGGTCCTCGCAACAAAAGGATCCGGCAAGACACCTGCTGTGTACGCCGGCGTCGCCTCCGCGGTGGCCTTCATGGGACCCAAGCGGCGGCGGCCTCCTGCGTTCTACTTCTCCTCGATGATGGCGGCGGATGCGGAGGCGCTGGCCACCGACTCGTCGCTCTTCGCGCACCCGGCTTCTGTCTTTGCTTGCATGGTGCGGCCGCTGGCATGGGAGTCTCGGCCATAGAAACGGGAGACGTGGTCGCAGACACGGGAGGCGCGGTACGAGGCGGCGGCGTGGACGGCAGCGACGACGCCCGTGCGCTGCTCCTCGTCGAGCTGGCCTGGAGCAGCGAGTTGCTGAACCGCGCGTCGGCTTGAGGCGGCAACTGGTTCCATCGGGTGAGGGAAGGGAGGTGGATCAGCGAGCTGCATAGCTCGTATCCGGCGGGCTCGGCGGGCCACCCAGCCGGCTTGGATGCGGGATAACTACTCTTCGTAAGCCATTGTAAGAGTGGACAAAATGGTGAAGGAGGAGATAGGGGAGCGGCGGAGGGGTGTGATTCTTGGCCGGCATTTGGCCTCGTTTAAATAGGAGATTAAATAGACGGCGGGCGGGAGGAGCTCGGTCGGCGTTGCGTTTAATGTCGGCCCGGTCATGAACGGACATGTGTCCAGAGTGGGTTTCTCGGCTTCCACACGGGTTTCATGGAGGCGTTTGAATGCGGCAAGGAGGCGTGTTCAGCCAGGCGTGCATCAAGTGGCGCCCTCGACTCTGACGTACGACACCGCGCCGTTCTTCCACTAACGTGTGGGCTCTTTGGGTACATGGCCTGCATGTCAGTGACCCAACGCAGGCAACGCATGGTAGAGGAACTTTTGGTGGACCAGGGCGGTCAGAAGCGGGCATTTCATAAACCGATGATTGTTCATTGAGTGTGACGTCATCTATTTCATCTAGATAAGCCTACTATATAATGTAAGAGAATTTTAAATTTTTTATATGTACGTTGATAGCCCATTCGATACTTGTGATTCATAAAGACCGCTGCAAACATCAATGTTCTGCTTATCACAGACAAGATTGATTAAACCTTGCAAAAAAAGATAAGATTGATTAATACCCGTAACAATCCATGTCCTTAACAAAGGGTGCATGCACGTATAGGTTGAGCGTGTATCTTGCGTCGTGTGCGGTGTCGTCGGTGTGCATGCAGGCGTGCGAGTGTTGCGTGCGTGCATGTGTATGTTTTAGTGTTGCATGCATGTGTGCGTACGTGCATGTGTTCATGAGTGCATGTGTACGTGTCAGTGTTGCACGCCTGCATGCGTGCGTGTGTTCGTTATGTGTACGTGTCAGTGTTGCATGCCTGCATGCGTGTATGTGTTCGTGCGAGTGTTGTGTGCGTGCATGTGTACGTGCGGGGTGAGGCTACACGTCAGTCGACTGACTTTTTCATCTAGTCAGTAGATTTTCCAGCCGTTGGATACGAAATCAAGGGCCTGCAGTATCTTCAACCTCCAACCCCTGAGCCGCCAACCACCGCCGCGACCGGCCCGCGCGGCCACGCCGCCCCGCCCGCCCCGAAACCACTCCCCACCGCCGGTCCGCCGCCGCCCCGGCCATCCCTCTAGCCCCCCCCCC